>NW_018408820.1:231154-242967 GCF_002113885.1 Mizuhopecten yessoensis | reverse complement strand
CCAAAAGGCTCAGGATGTTGATATTTAGTTAGTAGCATATGCTGGGATCAAGGACTACTATGTTTGTTAAAGTGAATGACTTTGACTTATATTCAAGGTCACAGGGGTCAAATTTGTTTAAAATCTTTAAACAACCTCTTATGAATAACCATGGGTCCCAGGATGTTTATACTTTGCAAGTTGCATCCTGAGATGAAAGCCTATACAATGTGTTCAACATAATGACTTTGTTCGACTTTCAATCACAGGGGTGAAATGTTTAAAAAAAAAATAACAGGGTCTTTTGAACGAATTTTAATCATAAATACTGATATTTTGCTTGTAGATTTATTTTAGATCACTTTCAAGGTTACAAGTGTGAGTTTTATACCAGGTGAGCGATGCAGGCCCATTGGGCCTCTTGTTTATGTATTACTAGTGTTGACCATGTCCGTCCTGTCCCTATAGTACTAGTGTTGCCCATGTTCGTCCTGTCCCTATAGTACTAGTGATGCAGGCCCATTGGGCCTCTTGTTTATGTATTACTAGTGTTGACCATGTCCGTCCTGTCCCCATAGTACTAGTGTTGCCCATGTTTGTCCTGTCCCTATAGTACTAGTGTTGCCCATGTTCGTCCTGTCCATATAGTACTAGTGTTACCCACACCGTCCTGTCCCTATAGTACTAGTGTTGCCCCTGGTTCGTCCTGTCCCTATATTACTAGTGTTGCCCATGTTCGTCCTGTCCCTATAGTACTGGTGTTGCCCATGAATGTCCTGTCCCTATAGTACTGGTGTTGCCCATGAATGTCCTGTCCATATAGTACTAGTGTTGCCCATGTTCGTCCTGTCCCTATAGTACTAGTGTTACCGACACCGTCCTGTCCCTATAGAACTAGTGTTGCCCATGTTCGTCCTGTCCCTATAGTACTAGTGTTGCCCATGTACGTCCTGTCCCTATAGTACTAGAGTTGCCCATGTTCGTCCTGTCCCTATAGTACTAGTGTTACCCACACCGGCCTGTCCCTATAGTAATAGTGTTGCCCCTGGTTCGTCCTGTCCCTATAGTACTAGCGTTGCCCATGTTCGTCCTGTCCCTATAGTACTAGTGTTACCGACCCCGTCCTGTCCCTATAGAACTAGTGTTGCCCATGTTCGTCCTGTCCCTATAGTACTAGTGTTGCCCCTGGTTCGTCCTGCCCCTATAGTACTAGTGTTGCCCATGTTCGTCCTATCCCTATAGTACTAGTGTTGCCCATGTATGTCCTGTCCCTATAGTACTAGTGTTGCCCATGTCTGTACTGTCCCTAAAGTACTAGTGTTGCCCATGTTCGTCCTGTCCCTATAGTCCTGGTGTTGCCCATGAATGTCCTGTCCCTATAGTACTGGTGTTGCCCATGAATGTCCTGTCCATATAGTACTAGTGTTGCCCATGTTCGTCCTTTCCCTATAGTACTAGTGTTACCGACACCGTCCTGCCCCTATAGAACTAGTGTTGCCCATGTTCGTCCTGTCCCTATATTACTGTGTTGCCCATGTTCGTCCTGTCCCTATAGTACTAGTGTTCCCGACACCGTCCTGTCCCTATAGAACTAGTGTTGCCGATGTTCGTCCTGTCCCTATAGTACTAGTGTTGCCCCTGGTTCGTCCTGTCCCTATATTACTAGTGTTGCCCATGTTCGTCCTGTCCCTATAGAACTAGTGTTACCCACACCGTCCTGTCCCTATATTACTAGTGTTGCCCCTGGTTCGTCCTGTCCCTATAGAACTAGTGTTGCCCATGTTCGTCCTGTCCCTATAGTTCTAGTGTTGCCCATGTACGTCCTGTCCCTATAGTACTAGTGTCACCGACACCGTCCTGTCCCTATAGAACTAGTGTTGCCCATGGTCGTCCTGTCCCTATAGTACTAGTGTTGCCCCTGGTTCGTCCTGCCCCTATAGTACTAGTGTTGCCCATGTTCGTCCTATCCCTATAGTACTAGTGTTGCCCATGTATGTCCTGTCCCTATAGTACTAGTGTTGCCCATGTCTGTACTGTCCCTAAAGTACTAGGGTTGCCCATGTTCGTCCTGTCCCTATATTACTAGTGTTGCCCATGTTCGTCCTGTCCCTATAGAACTAGTGTTACCCACACCGTCCTGTCCCTATATTACTAGTGTTGCCCCTGGTTCGTCCTGTCCCTATAGTACTAGCGTTGCCCATGTTCGTCCTGTCCCTATAGTACTAGTGTTACCCACACCGTCCTGTCCCTATATTACTAGTGTTGCCCCTGGTTCGTCCTGTCCCTATATTACTAGTGTTGCCCATGTCCGTCCTGTCCCTATAGTACTTGTGTTGCCCATGTTCGTCCTGTCCCTATAGTACTAGTGTTCCCGACACCGTCCTGTCCCTATAGAACTAGTGTTGCCCATGTTCGTCCTGTCCCTATAGTTCTAGTGTTGCCCATGTCTGTCCTGTCCCTATAGTACTAGTGTTGCCCATGTCTGTACTGTCCCTAAAGTACTAGTGTTGCCCATGTTCGTCCTGTCCCTATAGTACTAGTGTTGCCCATGTACGTCCTGTCCCTATAGTACTAGTGTTGCCCATGTCCGTCCTGTCCCTATAGTACTAGTGTTGCCCATGTTCGTCCTGTCCCTATAGTACTAGTGTTGCCCATGTACGTCCTGTCCCTATAGTACTAGTGTTGCCCATGTCCGTCCTGTCCCTATAGTACTAGTGTTGCCCATGTTCGTCCTGTCCCTATAGTACTAGTGTTGCCCATGTCCGTCCTGTCCCTATAGTACTAGTGTTGCCCATGTTCGTCCTGTCCCTATAGTACTAGTGTTGCCCATGTACGTCCTGTCCCTATAGTACTAGTGTTGCCCATGTCCGTCCTGTCCCTATAGTACTAGTGTTGCCCATGTTCGTCCTGTCCCTATAGTACTAGTGTTGCCCATGTACGTCCTGTCCCTATAGTACTAGTGTTGCCCATGTCCGTCCTGTCCCTATAGTACTAGTGTTGCCCATGTTCGTCCTGTCCCTATAGTACTAGTGTTGCCCATGTACGTCCTGTCCCTATAGTACTAGTGTTGCCCATGTCCGTCCTGTCCCTATAGTACTAGTGTTGCCCATGTTCGTCCTGTCCCTATAGTACTAGTGTTGCCCATGTACGTCCTGTCCCTATAGTACTAGTGTTGCCCATGTCCGTCCTGTCCCTATAGTACTAGTGTTGCCCATGTTCGTCCTGTCCCTATAGTACTAGTGTTGCCCATGTACGTCCTGTCCCTATAGTACTAGTGTTGCCCATGTCCGTCCTGTCCCTATAGTACTAGTGTTGCCCATGTTCGTCCTGTCCCTATAGTACTAGTGTTGCCCATGTCCGTCCTGTCCCTATAGTACTAGTGTTGCCCATGTCCGTCCTGTCCCTATAGTACTAGTGTTGCCCATGTTCGTCCTGTCCCTATAGTACTAGTGTTGCCCATGTACGTCCTGTCCCTATAGTACTAGTGTTGCCCATGTCCGTCCTGTCCCTATAGTACTAGTGTTGCCCATGTCTGTCCTGTCCCTATAGTACTAGTGTTGCCCATGTCTGTCCTGTCCCTATAGTACTAGTGTTGCCCATATCCATCCTGTCCCTATAGTACTAGTGTTGCCCATGTTCGTCCTGTCCCTAGTTCTGTCCCTATAGTACTAGTGTTGCCCATGTTCGTCCTGTCCCTATAGTACTAGTGTTGCCCATGTCCGTACTGTCCCATCCCCATGCGTCGGAAGCACGGTCCCACTACAAACAGAACACAATACATCACCAGCACACACACAGGCATACACACATATGGAGATATTAGCCAGGTGACATAGGACTAGTAGTTAGCGCCTGATAAGGCAGCTTCTGCGAATTCCTCAATATTGTATTGATTAATATATATGCTTATTGTATTGACTGTATAAAATTGTATATCTATGTACTGTAAAGCGCTTTAGAATGGCTTATGTTAGCTAGATAGGGTGCTATATCAAATATTGTATATTTAATAATAAGACATTACCTCTGTTCTTTTTTAGTTGCCAGCTTTTACCATTTTCCCATTCGTCTTCTGTACAATCCTGTACTGGATGACCGGTAAGTTGAACTTACAATCAGAAAATTGGGCATAATCAATTTTTCATCAAATTAAAAAGTGTCCGCATATCACATTTACTTAAAATCTGATATTTTACAAGGAGCGGTAGTACATGTAATATGACACTTCATGCAAATTCATAGTGATATTATGACACTTTCATGCAATTTACAAAGAGTTTGTTTAATTATATGCCATTGCCATGCCACCATCTTATAATGGGAATAGAATACAAATCCAAATGTACCGTAGCTCTTTGTTAAACATAAAATACTAATTTGGAGTTATACAGTATATTTGTGGCAAAAGGAATTTTTCACCCATAAATTCCACTCATGTATGTATTGGTATTGCTATGTATATGTAATGATGTATGATGATGTCGGTCACACGGCTGTTTAATCCTGTATATATGTGTTACACTACAGGTCTCTACCAAGCAGTAGACAACTACCTCATCCTGTGTGCAGTCATCGTATTTTCGGCTAACATTGCAGGCTCGTTCGGTATGTATTGGATGGACTGGGTACAAAGGGAAACTTAATTATTATCGCTCTCAAGGAAAGTTAGAGGGGATATAGGATTCCACCTGTACGAACATATCTACATAGGTTACACTCGTTGTCATCGCTCTAGTAACTTCATTCCTCAAAGGAATTTCATGAACTTCATACAAGTGTGTAGTATAACAATACCTTGAAAAAATTTGCATTTTGGGTTTCTACATTAAAGGTCAAGGTCACTGTAACTATTTTTAGAAAAACTTTGTCATCCCTCTGGCGACTTCATTCCTCGACGAAATGTCATGAAACTTGATTAAATTGTTTGATAATGACAAACCTTGAACAATGTCGCATTTCAGGTTTCTATGTTGAAGGTCAAGGCCACTTTTACTATTTTTAGAAAAACTTTGCCATAGCTCTAGCAATAATTTCATTACTGAACGTAATTTCATGAAACTTCATGCAAGTGTTTGGAAAGGCAATTCATTGGACAAGTTATAATTAGCTTTTCCAGTTTCTATGTTCAGGGTCAAGGTCACTTTTCCTACTTTTACCAAAAAACTTCATTGCTCTATCAACTTCATTCCTCAACAGAATGTCATGAAACTTGATACAAGTGTTTGGTATGGCAATATCTTGAACAAGTTTACGTTTCAGGTTACTGCGTTAAAGGTCAAGGTCATTTTTACTATTTTTAGAACAAAACATTGTCATCGCTCCAACGACTTCATTTCCTTTTACATATGTCAAAATGTGAGAATGCTAGGGTATTTGTATCACTTGTGATGCCTTGTAATTATTTTGGATGTTTACCATTTAACATAGTTGAGTACATGTTACTCCAGGTTACATGTTATAGTTGAGTACATGTTTACCTGTACTTATTTACCAGGCTACATGTTATAGTTGAGTACATGTTTACCTGTACTTATTTACCAGGTTACATGTTATAGTTGAGTACATGTTTACCTGTACTTATTCTCCAGGTTACATGTTATAGTTGAGTACATGTTTACCTGTACTTATTTACCAGGTTACATGTTATAGTTGAGTACATGTTTACCTGTACTTATTTACCAGGTTACATGTTATAGTTGAGTACATGTTTACCTGTACTTATTTACCAGGTTACATGTTATAGTTGAGTACATGTTTACCTGTACTTATTTACCAGGTTACATGTTATAGTTGAGTACATGTTTACCTGTACTTATTTACCAGGTTACATGTTATAGTTGAGTACATGTTTACCTGTACTTATTTACCAGGTTACATGTTATAGTTGAGTACATGTTTACCTGTACTTATTTACCAGGTTACATGTTATAGTTGAGTACATGTTTACCTGTACTTATTTACCAGGTTACATGTTATAGTTGAGTACATGTTTACCTGTACTTATTTACCAGGTTACATGTTATAGTTGAGTACATGTTTACCTGTACTTATTTACCAGGTTACATGTTATAGTTGAGTACATGTTTACCTGTACTTATTTACCAGGTTACATGTTATAGTTGAGTACATGTTTACCTGTACTTATTTACCAGGTTACATGTTATAGTTGAGTACATGTTTACCTGTACTTATTTACCAGGTTACATGTTATAGTTGAGTACATGTTTACCTGTACTTATTTACCAGGTTACATGTTATAGTTGAGTACATGTTTACCTGTACTTATTTACCAGGTTACATGTTATAGTTGAGTACATGTTTACCTGTACTTATTTACCAGGTTACATGTTATAGTTGAGTACATGTTTACCTGTACTTATTTACCAGGTTACATGTTATAGTTGAGTACATGTTTACCTGTACTTATTTACCAGGTTACATGTTATAGTTGAGTACATGTTTACCTGTACTTATTTACCAGGTTACATGTTATAGTTGAGTACATGTTTACCTGTACTTATTTACCAGGTTACATGTTATAGTTGAGTACATGTTTACCTGTACTTATTTACCAGGTTACATGTTATAGTTGAGTACATGTTTACCTGTACTTATTTACCAGGTTACATGTTATAGTTGAGTACATGTTTACCTGTACTTATTTACCAGGTTACATGTTATAGTTGAGTACATGTTTACCTGTACTTATTTACCAGGTTACATGTTATAGTTGAGTACATGTTTACCTGTACTTATTTACCAGGTTACATGTTATAGTTGAGTACATGTTTACCTGTACTTATTTACCAGGTTACATGTTATAGTTGAGTACATGTTTACCTGTACTTATTTACCAGGTTACATGTTATAGTTGAGTACATGTTTACCTGTACTTATTTACCAGGTTACATGTTATAGTTGAGTACATGTTTACCTGTACTTATTTACCAGGTTACATGTTATAGTTGAGTACATGTTTACCTGTACTTATTTACCAGGTTACATGTTATAGTTGAGTACATGTTTACCTGTACTTATTTACCAGGTTACATGTTATAGTTGAGTACATGTTTACCTGTACTTATTTACCAGGTTACATGTTATAGTTGAGTACATGTTTACCTGTACTTATTTACCAGGTTACATGTTATAGTTGAGTACATGTTTACCTGTACTTATTTACCAGGTTACATGTTATAGTTGAGTACATGTTTACCTGTACTTATTTACCAGGTTACATGTTATAGTTGAGTACATGTTTACCTGTACTTATTTACCAGGTTACATGTTATAGTTGAGTACATGTTTACCTGTACTTATTTACCAGGTTACATGTTATAGTTGAGTACATGTTTACCTGTACTTATTTACCAGGTTACATGTTATAGTTGAGTACATGTTTACCTGTACTTATTTACCAGGTTACATGTTATAGTTGAGTACATGTTTACCTGTACTTATTTACCAGGTTACATGTTATAGTTGAGTACATGTTTACCTGTACTTATTTACCAGGTTACATGTTATAGTTGAGTACATGTTTACCTGTACTTATTTACCAGGTTACATGTTATAGTTGAGTACATGTTTACCTGTACTTATTTACCAGGTTACATGTTATAGTTGAGTACATGTTTACCTGTACTTATTTACCAGGTTACATGTTATAGTTGAGTACATGTTTACCTGTACTTATTTACCAGGTTACATGTTATAGTTGAGTACATGTTTACCTGTACTTATTTACCAGGTTACATGTTATAGTTGAGTACATGTTTACCTGTACTTATTTACCAGGTTACATGTTATAGTTGAGTACATGTTTACCTGTACTTATTTACCAGGTTACATGTTATAGTTGAGTACATGTTTACCTGTACTTATTTACCAGGTTACATGTTATAGTTGAGTACATGTTTACCTGTACTTATTTACCAGGTTACATGTTATAGTTGAGTACATGTTTACCTGTACTTATTTACCAGGTTACATGTTATAGTTGAGTACATGTTTACCTGTACTTATTTACCAGGTTACATGTTATAGTTGAGTACATGTTTACCTGTACTTATTTACCAGGTTACATGTTATAGTTGAGTACATGTTTACCTGTACTTATTCTCCAGGTTACATGTTATAGTTGAGTACATGTTTACCTGTACTTATTCTCCAGGTTACATGTTATAGTTGAGTACATGTTTACCTGTACCTATTTACCAGATTACATATTATAGTCGAGTACATGTTTACCTGTACTTGTTCTCCAGGTTACATGGTGTCGACAGCCTTCGCTAGTGTAAATGTAGCCCTTGCGGTGGCCCCAGCTGTCATCACACCTCTGCTGCTCTTCGGTGGATTCTTCCTCAACAACAAGTCAGTATTATTTTCATAATTAATAATTATAGATATTAGTTGATATATTTATTGAAAGGTTTAACCCTTTCATCCCTAGGTAAATTTAGTAGACTCTACCATACATTTATCTGGATGAGTCCATTCTGGTCTACAGTGGTAAAAGGGTCAACAGATGAAGATTGTACCTAGAAATCATTCTTGCATATACCTGCTTAAAATTTGAGGATTGTGGTGCAATGGTACCGGCGCATACTGTCACTGTTCACAGTGAATCCAAATGCTACAAAAGACCTAAATAGTACATACAAATTACGCTTGTTTGTGAAAAATACATAAATGTATGACATCATACGACATTTAGCGAAACTGGGTCCTGGTTTTGGGATTAAACTCTATAAAGAAACTTTTTATTTTTCAGCACTATACCAGACTGGTTGCTGTGGGTCAAATATCTGTCCTGGTTCCAATTCTCCAACGAACTAATCTCTGTGAACCAATGGAAGAACGTTGACCACATATGTGAGTAATCAATATTGTTGTCTGTGTTTATAAGCTTTGCCTTGAATTCTCTCTATATATTAACAAAGCGAAGTATAATCTAAGATTTACAAGGTAACTTCGTGATGGAGCTTTTGTGTAATCAGTTAAGTGGATGCAAGTCTGTTTTGGTTCACCTGAGTATTTTATATATGAAGGGTCATTTGTGTCATATTAGGCGATGTAATTTCTGTTTCTAACGTAACTGCTATCAATTTAATTTTTCTAATTACAGAAGGCTTAATTTCCTGGGCACTTTTTAATTTCTCTTGTATGTTAACAATTAAGCAATAACACATGATATATTATATCAATTTCAGTGGTATTTCAAATTAGACAGAAGTAATGTCTCCCAATGTAGTATTGTGCCAGTAAGATATTGATTAATTTCAATATCAGAGATGTCTGTCATTGTAGATTGTCCCTGCAGTAAGATGTTTATTTTAGTTCTACAATATATCAGTGTTTGCAGGTTTTCTTTGGTTATATATCAAAGATTCAAGGTTTTCTGTGGAAACATCAAAGATTGCAGGTTTTTTGTCATTGCAGACTGTCTCTGCAGTAAGATATTTATTATCTCCTCGCAACGAAAGTTTGAGGGGATATAGGATTCTGCCCGTGCGTAATACATAAGTACGTACGTACGTATGTTACACTCTTTGTCATCGCTCTAGCGACTTCATTCCTCAATGGAATTTCATGAAACTTCATACAAGCGTGTAGCTTAAAGTATGACAATGCCTTGAACAAGTTTCGCGTTTCAGGTTTCTATGTTGAAGGTCAAGGTCACTGTTACTATTTTTAGACAAAATCTTTGTCATCACTCTAGCGACTTAATATACTGAAAGGAATTTCATGAAACTTCATGCGGCATGGGTTTAGTGGGCAATGCCTTGGACAAGTTCACGTTTTTGGTTTCTACTCATTCAAGGTCAAGATCATTTACTTTTTTAAGAAAATCTTTGTCATCGCTCATCAAACTTGATACAAGTGTTTGGTACGGCAATGCCTTGAATAAGTTCACGTTTCAGGTTATACTGCGTTAAAGGTCAAGGTCACTTTTACTATTTTTAGAAAACCTTTGTCAAATATTCCAGGTTTTTCTGTGGTTACATCAATGCTTCTAGGTTTTCTGTGGTATCATTAATGATTCCAGGTTTTTCTGTGGTATCGTCAATGATTCCAGGTTTTTCTGTGGTATAGTCAATGATTCCAGGTTTTCTGTGGTTAAATATGAAGGATTCCAGGTTTTCTGTGGTTACATCAATGATTCCAGGTTTTCTGTGGTTTCATCAATGATTCCAGGTTTTCTGTGGTATCGTCAATGATTCCAGGTTTTCTGTGGTATCGTCAAGATTCCAGGTTTTCTGTGGTATCATCAAAGGTTTCAGGTTTTCTGTGGTTACATCAATGATTCCAGGTTTTCTGTGGTTATATATTATATATGAAAGGTTCCAGGTTTTCTGTGGTTACATCAATGATTCCAGGTTTTCTGCGGTTATATATTATATATGAAAGGTTCCAGGTTTTCTGTGGTTACATCAATGATCCCAGGTTTTCTGTGGAATCGTCAATTATTCCAGGTTTTCTGTGGTATCATCAAAGGTTCCATGTATTCTGTGGTTACATCAATGATTCCAGGTTTTCTGTGGTTATATATTATATATGAAAGGTTCCAGGTTTTCTGTGGTTACATCAATGATTCCAGGTTTTCTGTGGATTCATCAATGATTCCAGGTTTTCTGTGGTATCGTAAATGATTCCAGGTTTTCTGTGGTATCGTCAAGATTCCATGTTTTCTGTGGTATCATCAAAGGTTTCAGGTTTTCAGTGGTTACATCAATGATTCCAGGTTTTCTGTGGTATCATCAATGATTCCAGGTTTTCTGTGGTTACATCAATGATTCCAGGTTTTCTGTGGAATCGTCAATTATTCCAGGTTTTCTGTGGTATCATCAATGATTCCAGGATTTTTTGTGGTATCATCAATGATTCCAGGTTTTCTGTGGTATCGTCAATGATTCCAGGTTTTCTGTTGTATCGTCAATGATTCCAGGTTTTCTGTGGTATCATCAAAGGTTCCATGTATTCTGTGGTTACATCAATGATTCCAGGTTTTCTGTGGTATCATCAATGATTCCAGGTTTTCTGTGGTATCATCAATGATTCCAGGTTTTCTGTGGTTACATCAATGATTCCAGGTTTTCTGTGGTTATATATTATATATGAAAGGTTCCAGGTTTTCTGTGGTTACATCAATGATTTCAGGTTTTCTGTGGTATCGTAAATGATTCCAGGTTTTCTGTCATAATATATCAATGATTCCAGGTTTTCTGTGGTTACATCAATGATTCCAGGTTTTCTGTGATATTGTCAATGATTCCAGGTTTTCTGTGGTACCGTCAATGATTCCAGGATTTTTCTGTGGTATCATCAATGATTCCAGGTTTTCTGTGGTATCATCAATGATTCCAGGTTTTTTGTGGTTATATATGAAGGATTCCAGGTTTTCTTTGGTTACATCAATGATTCCAGGTTTTCTGTGGTATCGTCAATGATTCCAGGTTTTCTGTGGTATCGTCAAAGGTTCCAGGTTTTCTGTGGTTACATCAATGATTCCAGGTTTTCTGTGGTATCGTCAAAGGTTCCAGGTTTTCTGTGGTTACATCAATGATTCCAGGTTTTCTGTGGTTATATATTATATATGAAAGGTTCCAGGTTTTCTGTGGTTACATCAATGATTCCAGGTTTTCTGTGGTATTGTCAATGATTCCAGGTTTTCTGTGGTATCATCAATGATTCCAGGATTTTCTGTGGTATCATCAATGATTCCAGGTTTTCTCTGGTATTGTCAATGTTTCCAGGTTTTCTGTGGTATCATCAATGATTCCAGGTTTTCTGTGGTATCGTCAATGATTCCAGGTTTTCTGTGGTATCGTCAA
>NW_018408820.1:208809-230039 GCF_002113885.1 Mizuhopecten yessoensis | reverse complement strand
AATGTGTGGCGGGCGTATTATATACCGCCCGCGGTAACCTTGTTTTGTGGTATCATCAATGATTCCAGGTTTTTTGTAGTATCATCAATGATTCCAGGTTTTCTGTGGTATCGTTAAAGATTCCAGGTTTTCTGTGGTATCATCAATGATTCCAGGTTTTCTGTGGTATTATCAATGATTCCAGGTTTTCTGTGGTTATATATGAATGATTCCAGGTTTTCTGTGGTATCATCAATGATTCCAGATTTTCTGTGGTATTATCAATGATTCCAGGTTTTCTGTGGTTATATATGAATGATTCCAGGTTTTCTGTGGTATCGTCAATGATTCCAGGTTTTCTGTCATTACAGACTGTACTAATGTAACAGAATATCCGGCACCAGAAGGCTCGCCTGTGTGTGAAACAGGGGCAGCTATCCTAGAGGGTTTCAACTTCAAGGAGGTAAGTCATGATTTTTTATATTTCAAAAGCATTTTTTGGATAACTTAGAAATAAAATCTGTGTTACTGTTACAAACAACGTCTGTAATAAACATATTAATAGGTCTGCTGTTTGTCCCCCTTATACCATTTGAAATCTGAGACGCTGGCTGATGCATATGAAAAGGTCATTGTTAATGTGACTATATATCAATATGATATGTATTTCCATGGTTACAGGACAACCAGTTTCTGGACCTCATGGTGATGGCTGCACTTTTTGTGGGATTCCGGCTGTTGTCCTTCATTCTACTGGTTATCAGAGCCAAACGGTCCAAAGCTTGAAATCAGGGACAGATACTTTGTAAGATCAGATACAGATGTGTCCGTATAAAATATATACTGAGGTCAGGACTCCAGGGTTCAAAAAAACAAGTTAGCCTTAAGGTAATGCCGTATTTGTTGAATGTTTCAAATGTGGGGTATATACATCCCTAGACAGTGATTGCTTTAATTTCATAATGGAATATATAAGACAAATTTGTAAAAAGAAAAAAATATTAAATTCATTTTTTTTTCAAATTTTAATGTAAAAGGGGGTAAACAGGGTTGATGTGACCTCATGATAAAGGGAGTCATTGAATTAAAATATTCTTTTGTCAAAATATTGTTACTGTTATAAAATATTTGTTTTAAAATATGTCATTTTCTACAGAAGCATTCCTTCTACAGCACTTGTATATATAAATGTTGAGATGCACTTAGACAGATACATCAACATTTAAAATCTGAACTTGACTCTGTAAGGTTTTTTTTCATGATCCTGCAGGGACATGGTTTTTTAACCCTTTCACTCCTTTGTAACTTTAGTAGACCCTGCCATACATTGATCTGGATGAGTCCATTATGGTCTAAAGTGGTGAAAGGGCTAGATCCTGGCTCTTACTCTGAACGTTAAATAAGATTAGAAAAAAGGTCACCCAAGGTCAATTGATATTGTTGTAATGTAAGTCAAATGGCATGCTCAGCAGTGGTGAAGGAAATTGAAGGTTGTGTAAATATTTGTATTAAATTAAACAACATGTAGCTACATCATATCTGATTTCACATCTTAATTTATGATATTCCTTATGAAATGTTTTGGAAATACCAGGTAGTTATATACCTTTTGGGATGAAGCACTGTGTTCTCATTAAATTTTAAAATGTGTGGCTCATTCGACAGAACAGCCAGTGGAATGGTCACACCTTATAATGTTAATTAACCTAAATTTGTATAAATATGTATTTTAAACAATATATAGCCAGTTCAGATTTGGATGAATAGAAGCCTTATTATAGATATAATTACTTTTGCCGTCAACTGGCTTTTTATGAGGACACTGATTTAGAAATATGTTTTAGTAAAATGGTTGATACAGAAATATATATCAAAGGAAAAATTAAGCATGACATAGTAAGTCCAGTGATTCCATAAGCAAGGATATCATGTATCGTTCTGATCAACAGTTTGGTGTAAGTGATATTGATTTTACTGTGATAAAACCATTGAGTTATTAGAGTTTTATAATCATCTTTTTATCGTCCATTATTATATAAGTTTTCGTAGATACATGTAAAATATATTTGGTGTGGTAAATTTTTATGTAAGTTTGTGTTGAACATTGGCAACGAATTCGGGATCACATGTGAAATCTGAATTAAAACTCATACTAAAATAAATATAAAGAAGGTTTGTTCGGGAAATTGAGTGTAAACAAAATATATACTGTCAACAGTGCAACGAAGTTCAATATACACCATCATAGTTTTTTTTATTATCTTTTGGATTGAAAGTGAGGAAATGTGTTGAATTTTTTGTAGGGCTGCAACGATATATCGTGAAAAAATATGTCATGATATTTTGAATATGGTACAATACACAATATTTTTTCGAAGATTACGATACACATACAATATTTATGTCCAGGATTTTGTCGTTTCTGAATTTAGTCTACTCATATCGGTTCCAACATGCATGGTGAGTGACAGCTCCAGCGCGGCATGCACGTCGAAAGACGTGAATTTTGTGAAACTTTAAAGTCATGCCCATTTTCGATCAACTCCAGTTGTGATATTGCCGTTAAAAATTTGCAACATATCTTCTGTCTTTGCTTCAACTGTAACTATATGTATTGTGATACTTATCGTATTGTGACCACAGTATCGTGATACTTATCGTATCATGACCACAGTATCGTGATACTTATCGTATCATGACCACAGTATCGCGATATGTATCATATTGTCATGTAAATATATTATTGCAGCCCTAATATTGTATTTAATCTTTACTTGATCGACTTTATTTTTTTACAAACGGACAATCTTGAAAACTGAAGCAGAGCTATAACTGTTTTGTGACACAGTTACAATATTTCATTATGATCTTAACCCTTTCAACACTATGTAACTTTAGTAGACTCTACCATTAATTGATCTGGATGATCGAGTCCATTATGGTCTACAGTGGTGAAAGGGTTGAGTCATTTCAAAGTGGACACCATTTTAGCTCCTACAGGTCAGATTTGCCTTCAATAATTGTGTTATAAACATTTTTTTTCAAATACCATAACTGGTATACGACAAAGAATTGCGATTTTATGTAACATGTTCAGACTCTTAAATATATTGATCAAATTAATGATGCCGTTTTTATGTTACCGCTTGAGTAGCTATATAATAGCAACATATATATGGTAGCCATACCTTTTCATTGTTGAAAACAATTTTCTTTTCAAAATTGTTCATTGAAGAATCGATTTGTAGCTTTTGATTTTAAAGTCTATGAATATCAACTGTGTTAAATAGTATTTGTTAGTATATTCATGACAGAACACTTTTGCAATAAATGTATTATATATTTTCAAAACTTTACCTATCTTTAATGGTATACACTGGGACAGGAGAAATGTGTATGTTCCAAAGTTTTGTGTTTTTAAGTTTAAATTTTTAGTTTAAAATTTGTTTTAATATTTGTTATATTAATATTTGTATATTTAAACAGTAAGCGAATGAGGTTATGTAAAGACCTAATGTTAATCATACCATCCTGCAAATATATGTTACATGTGTATAAAACCTTTTCTACCAATTAAAGAAGTTCAAAATGTCTGTGATATACAAAGGGCAATGCAAACATGACCTAGAAGTTTGTATAATCAGGTAGTTGTGTTAATTAAATTTACATATGTTTGATTTCATTGAGTTTCATTAAACCTCCCTGATAGCTACATTAAACCTCCCTGATAGCTACATTAAACCTCCCTGAAAGTTACAGTTAAACGTCCCTGAAAGCTACAGTTAGACCTCCCTAATAGCTACAGTTAAACCACCCTAATAGCTACAGTTAAACCTCCCTGATAACTACGTTAATCCTCCCTGATAGCTTCATTAAACCTTCTTGATTGCTTCATTAAACCTTCTTGATTGCTTCATTAACCCTTCTTGATTGCTTCGTTGAACTTCCCTGAAAGCTACAGTTAAACCTCCCTAATAGCTACAGTTAAACCTCCCTGATAACTACGTTAAACCTCCCTGATAGCTTCATTAAACCTTCTTGATTGCTTCATTAAACCTTCTTGATTGCTTCGTTGAACTTCCCTGAAAGCTACAGTTAAACGTCTCTGAAAGCTACAGTTGAACGTCCCTGAAAGCTACAGTTAAACCTCCCTAATAGCTACAGTTAAACCTCCCTAATAGCTACAGTTAAACCTCCCTGATAACTGCATTGAACCTCCCTGATAGCTACATTAAACCTCCCTGATACGGTGGCTACAATAACACACACAAAACACCTGATTTTATTACTTCTACTAGCTTGCAATTGTCTGTAATCGTGATACAATCCATGAAACCTTGTCTCAGGAAAATAATGACAATATACTCAGATATACTTTAACAAGAAGCACAATACCCTTGGAAAACTTGGTACGATCTCTTTCCTGGAGGGGGGATATGTCACCCTGGTAAAATACTAGCCGCTACCTATCGACTTGGCTAGGGAGAATTAATTTTACCAGCCAATTACACCAGGTTCTTATGTATAATTGTTGTACAAACTGTATTTATATTTTAGAGAAAGGTAATACATGTATTTCAATATGTTTGACCCTATATACACTTTAAATGAGGTTTGAGGGACTGCCCAAAACTAATGTTTATCAAAACACACACATACACACAGAAGGAAAAGGGAGAGATACAACACACATCCCACTGTTTGTATCCCCGACATGGAGCTAATTCATTGTCTCTGTTCCCTAGGATGGAGTAGTGCATTGCTGCAGTCAATTTAAATCTAGTCTAGCCAATATCTTTGTCCCCTGACATGGCATTATCTCAACAACATCATTTTTTTTTATAGAATGTTTGTTATACCAGAAAGTGTTACAAGTTTTAACAGTAATTTGATTACCAAAACGTAAATTGAGGATGATATGATGATTGGTTGACCCAAGGAATATTTTCCTCTGCATGTATAATATAAATTTGTTGAGTGTGTTTTGCTAATTAAGTTCAATATAAATGGAAAGCACAGAAACATTAGTTACACAGTGTGTTTTATGTAATAATATAAGAATAATTGAATGAAAAACGTACTGATAATTATGTTATTTTTTATAGAAAGAGATTGTTTTTAGATATAGATGATTTTAGACTTTTGTGAGATACGTTTAATTATAGTTACATGTACATACATGCGTTGTGATTTATTATAGTTTTATCTGAGGTTCATTTTTCAGCATTATGGAAATAGCAATACTCTTGACTTAAAGTCATACGATATTTTTTAACCTTTCTCATGTTGTGCAATCTTTGTAAAGTTGACTTTTTTAAAATCAATTTTTGGTGTACTACATAGAGGTATATCGTTTTGATGTAATACTAAATCTCTGTCCAGGTGGCTTTTTCAAACTTTAGTCTGCATCTTGTACTAAGGTCAAATTCTTTTTATTCAATGCTTTTTAGATTTTAGCGTTGTATCTTAGAGTTTTGCCACCTATTTTTACACCTGCTGAAGAACAAAAAGTGAGTGTCTATATGTTTCATATGTTTGATGAATATACATGTACATGTATATGATTTTTTTTTATTTTGATAACTGTTCAAAACACGTCTTTTCTTCATGACTTACAGGAAAGCTGTTTATATCGCAAAAAATGAGATTAAGAGGCATAAATTAAATTGTATGTAGCAATCATTAGTAATTATTGACTTCTGGACCCTATATCACATATTCAAGATTATATTCTCATGTTCTCAAGCTCAAGTCCTTGTTCAAATGAGAAAATACTCAAAAAAGTTAACTGTGATCTGAGTTTTTTGTCACCGTTCTCATGTTTAGTGTTTATGATTTGAATGTGGTGCAATACATCTTTGAGTACCAAATGTTGATATGAGCAAACAACAAGACTTTTTTTTGTTTTTTTGTTTTCCCAAATATTTTACTTCCTCGGCAAGTGTTTACGGAGGATGCCCCTGGGATCATCCCCTTTACAATGTTTTGTCCTCTCATTGGAGAGACTTGAGTTTGGGCACGAGAATGGTTCTAGGAATGTAATATCCGGTGTTTGTGCTTCAAAAGGAGAAACCATTATAGGACTCAATCATCAGATTTAGATTAATTAGTCTCGCTGATCAATGATCAATACTTTGTTGTAAATGATGTTATGATATTTGAAATTGATTTAAATGTAAAAAGTGCCATTGCATCTATTTTGTTTTATTAATCTATCACTGGAACAAGAAATTGGGCTTGAGCTCAGAATCTGGGTTTGAGCATCGTCCAGGACCTGGTACAGCGACTTTTAGGGGATTTTCCATTTTGACTGATATAGTTCTTTGAAGATTTTATTTTTAGATGTCTCTTTTAATAAGAATACTGCACATCACTGTTGTAATGTTGGCTGTATAATGTAATAAAAGATTTTCCTTATCTTGGTTAGAAATTTGTTTAATTATTGTCTTCAAAAATGAATGCTTTTGGTCGAACTGGGAAAATATTCAGTTAGATAATATCCAACTCATTTTCATCGCGACTGAGAGAATATTATTTTGATACATTACTACCCAAGTTCTCAATGTGAGAACGCGACATTACTTGAATTTGACTTAGATTTACATTATGGGTGTTATTGATGAAGCTGACAACACTTACCCTTCCGAAACACCTGGTCTTATTTTCCTTGTACTTATTGAAAGGTCTCAATGTAGATTTTTCCTTTGTTCAAATTTAATCTAGTTTTATCAATTTTGAGTTTAAATTATGGTTTTGTTGACACGTCAGTATTCTCTTGTTGTTTATTGATAAATCTGTAATACATTAAATGACAAAACTTTTATCAGATTAATTTGAGCATTTTGTCCTCATTTTGTTTACAGTGATAGTTATCTGGAATAGACGAGGGCCGATTAAACAGACAATGCTTGAGATAATATCTCGGCAGGCCATAGCTGCCTAATACTGGCAGTGGAGATTTGGTTATATATTCTGTTTAACCTCCTATTATAACAGCTAGGTCATTTGAAAATGTGCCTCCATGTGTGTTGTGTATGTGTGCCGGAGGCAAGGGTATGCTGGTGTATTTGCCTCCTTGTGCTAGCACGGATCTGATGCCGACTTTATAGTGCTATCTCACTGAAATACCATGCCGAAGGCATCCAGCACAGCATTCCGTCCGGTCACATTATACTGACAACGGGTGGACCAGTTGTTGTCATTTCCCAAAATGCTGAACGTTAAACAGTGAATAACAACTACAATTATTATTAAGAACTTTGGTATGTCCTGGCCTGGGGACAGAGTACGGATACACTGGAAACATTACACGTGTGAGGAATATTTGCTTATTAGTTTGTTTGGTTTATGCTTTAACGTCCTTACAATAACAATCGCAATATGAGAACGAGAGTTACTTGTCAAAGAAAAATTGCAAGGAACATTAATATATATAAGGAGAATAACATGATGAATAATTTGATCTTGTTGCACCGAGTTCATTTTGATTATGTGCGTTCCTAAAATATCGCAAAGTAGGGTTTTTTTAAGCGATAAGGTCAGCTGACTTTCTCCGTCGTTACAAAGCCTTACTAAGTCATTCTCTTCGACATACTTACTGGCGTTACCCTCTACGTGTGATATTTGGAGCTTGAAGTGTCTTTGATTGTTGACCTGTTTAGTGCATTCAGCGTCTTACCAAGTTGTTAACGTGATGGAAACAGATCTACAATAGAACAAGAGATCCTAGAGGATCTTGGCGCCCACCACTGTACCATCTCTATAAGTTCTATGTCAGTGTTTTCTCTTCTTTTCTCTCATCTTTTAGAGTCATGTAAAGAGTAAATGCAAATTGAGGTAACTTTGGATCTAAACTTCACACTGCTGTGTATAAAAACCAAACTTCAAAGTGAGTTTCACTTTGTCGTTTCACAAATTGACTAGTAAAGTACTTCATATGAAAGAAATATAACCGATCATTGTAATATGATAAATATCAGTTACGTACTTGCTGCGGCCATCTTGTTTTTATGACCACTCTCAAAATAAAATCTGCACAATTAAGAAACAAAGGGAACCTACGTTATACATATCAAATTTGAGAAATATGCTTCCAGTATATACGTACTTTCTAAGAATCGGCGATAACTAACTTTCACTGTCAAATTCCAAGATGGCTGCCTATTGACCATTTTGTTTATTCAGTCAGTAACAAAAGTTAAATTGTACAATTAAGAAACAATTAAGGGAAACTTGCATATCAAATTTGAGAAAGATCCATACAGTCCTATCTGAGAAATAAAAAAAAGCCTTCACTGTCAATATCCAAGATGGCCAACTGTCGGCCATTTTGATTATCCGAGCAGTCTCAAAATTCAACATACATAACAAGTTTGAGAAAGATCCCTCTTGCACTTTTTGAGAAACAGTGATACAAAGAATTGTTTTAAGTAGCCAACCATTACATGATGGTGGGCTAAAAACACCGTGTTCAACTGCTTCAACGTCAGTGTATACCAAAATACGTTAGCAAGGCATTTGGCACTATCCCTCCAATGGATAAAAAATTCCTAAGCGGGATGAAGCAAAAGATGGTGATCAATGGATAAATATCCAATACCAGGAATGTAACCAGTGGTGTCCCACAAGGGAGTGTCCTAGGACCACTTGTATTCTTGATATTTGTCAACGATGTGCCGCAAGTCGTACAATCCATAGTTAAATTATGTGGTGATGATACCAAGTTATACTCCGGAATTTCGAATGACGATGATAGGAATACAGTCCAGACCGATATCCACAGATTATGTGACTTGACAAAAATTGGAACATGAAACTAAATGCAAAAAAATATGTAAACACATCTCAGTAGGAAATCAAACCAGGGACTCGTCTTACACAACAAAATTAGGACAAAGTGAAGTAAGCATTGATAAAGTCATCAAAGAAAAGGATTTGGGAGTAGTATTTGACCATAAACTAGATTTTAGTGATCAAAGCCAACAGAATCCTCGGACTTATATATATATAAACAAAGAAATGTATTGTTTAAAAGTCTAGTGCGGCCACATTTGGAATATGCCACTTGCATGGTCTCCAATGTTTAAAAAAAGATCAAATTGCCATTGAAAATGTCCAACGCAGGGCAAAAAGACGCCTACCATTCTTAAAAGGACAATCCTACAGTGAAATACTTACAATCCTACAGTGAAATACTTAGTAAACTGGGCCTCCCCTGTCTAGATTTAGATTTAGAGAAGATGTCGTACAAATCTATAAAATCAAGACAAAATTATTGAAATGGCTACATTGGTCACAACAAGAGGAAACTCCAAAAAGCTTTTCAAGAGAAGGATGAGGCTCATAGGGTCGTGGGCGTGTGGAACTCTCTCCCAAATATAGTTGTAAAGGCCCCCTCCCTGAATAGTTTTAAATCCCGGCTAAACAATGACTGTATCAAGAAACTGGATCAGGGACATCGAAGTCGACACTACATGAAAACTACATGAAAAAAGGCTAAGGGGTAAATTTATTTGGTCAATATATTCATGCTGGAATGAAAAAACACCAACTTTCTTCAAATCATTTACTTTTACTCTTGTTCAGAGTCGCATGTGCAGAATTTCTTAATTTTAAATCAATTTAGTGGTTGACACAACCAGGGATGTGTAGTGGACCACTACACATCCCTGACACAACAAGACCAGTTAGATCCTTTAAAGATCCTGTCACACCTAGCCGATTTTGGTCGCCAGAGCTATACCGTAGCACAAATTTGACGATATTCGGGGATCGGTACTAGTACGACAGTGCAACGGTTTCACATCGCTAAGAACGGTAGTCATCGTCAGGACATCGTCAGGACATCGGCGAAAAATTTAGAAATTTTTGAACATGCTCAAAAAATTCCGCCGTTGTGCTGCCGGAGTGAGCAACGGGACTACAACGGTAGTACATGTACAACGGCAGTACTCCGGTATATATGGCGGCTCTTCGGGGGCCTCAATGTGTACCGTACTGGTACCGATGTGACACAGTAGTACTACCGAATACCACCGAAGTAGTACTGATCATGATGCGCCGCCGATATTCTAACGATGTACTACCGTTCTTAGCGATGTGCAACGGTAGCGCTCAGCTATTGCTCCGGTCAACGATGGTATATCGGTAGAATAACGGCGGCGCATCGGTATAACATCTGCGGCGCATCGGTAACACTAAGGTGACAGAAAAGTGGTATTTGGTAGCACATCGGCTCTTACATCGGTAGAATACCGGAACCTCATTGGTTTTACTACGGCCATTTTTGATTTTCAAGTGCTTTTTCGCCGGTGCTTTGCCGATTTTCTCGCCGTTGTTAAATGTTTGCTCCGGTTTAGTCCCGGCGAGGTATATCGGTAGTGTGTGACAGGCCCTTAATGTACATTATAAGTATCCAATGGTAAAATATTAAATTGTCCGGCTTTGAAGTCGATTGTCGGTCCTCTGTAATCTTCAAAGGACAGGTATCAGCCTAGCGATTGGTGAAATGTTTTACCGGAGACAAATTTTGTCTTTTATTTCAAATGTTTGAGGTATATATCGAGCAATGTATGGTGCCTCTTCTACCGAGCTATGCCCCGAAATACTTCACCGGTGTGTAAAAACAAGGCGGATACAATACGATCCAAGATCTCGCAGAGGTTTCATGAGTCCCTTTGATCCTAAGCCGGAAGGTATAGCTGTGGCTATTCATTAGAATTCGAAAAAAGACGTGACTAGCCAATGGAAATTCAGCCGATGCAAGGGTATAAACATTGAGGGGGGAGGGGGTCAAGTCAACTTGGTACTCTAAACTCGGACAGTCTGATAAATTCTCTATGGGGATTTTACACTGTTCGGTGTCGATCAGACTAAGGGTCATTTAATGGAGGAAACATGGATGCATCATGCCCGTAAACACTTTGGGTTGCGCCTCAGTGAACTAATTCTGATTACATATACTGTATCTGCTGTATTGGAAGGAAAACAGATTCAAAGAGATGGTTTGCGAAGATATACCGTTTAGAGATTTACAACGAGCAACTGGATTGTCCGAGTTGCCAGATTTTGCTGTCCGTTAACGTTGTCAATATGTTGACTTACCGTTCTCCGACACATCTAAGGCAAAATTAAAACGGGTGCCTAGGAGGGACTCTACTAAAACTAAAGAATAGGGAAATGGGAAAATAAAATGTATATCGACCCTAAGTATTGTAACTTGTAGAGACAGATGTTCAATGTTTGTCATTTTGAATTCCAATGGCGTTCCAACAGCGCCGCTAAATCGGATCCAACGGGCAAGAAATGAATGGAAGGCAATGACATCGTTGGCGAGACAAGAAATCGTTTTCGACGTCATCGATTTCGACGGTAAGGGGGTAGGTTATGTTTACGGTTTTTAATAAAGAGCTTGCAATAATAAGGGGGGAAAATGACTCCCAGTTTATCTGATCCATTTTTTTAACACTTAACATCAAACTCTACTCTGGTTATGCTATGTATAAAGGAAATATTATGCAGTTGTGAAGTAATACAATATTAATAGTGTCGGATACCATTCATAAAACATGTTTGAAGGAAATATCAAAGGCATTTTTTGTTTAAGCTTTTAGTTAACACCAGGATTATGATAAATATATGCATAGACATCTACAGAGATTGATTGTATCAATAGATTATTTCAATTAACCTTTCATTTATTGACATAACCAAGCATACAAGTAACATAGCCGTCAATATTTTCATATAGAATGCTATTTGATATCACCTACATTGATAGAACTTATTCTTTGTTCTACAATAGTAAATAATTTATTTTCATCAAACTCCATCTTACTTTGATTTATTTTTATTTTCTTTACGTCTTAAACCCTAAAGCAACTCTTATTTATTCTCAATACTGGCAACTGTTCTTGGATTCTTGAAAATAATAGATTTCTAAAAATATTGTGATTTTTATGCCAAAACCTGATATGTGAGAAATAATTTATCACTCGAATTAAATTCAGCTCATTTCATCAATTTCTGTAACAAGTGTGAACATTAAATGCCTAGTTAAGTTAACCTCACTATTACCTTTATAATATACTCATAGGTTCATTGCAATGATACCATTTTTTGGAAAGATTGAGATGTTGATTTTATGGAGTTTCAGTATAGTTTAGGTTGCAATGTTTATTCCTTTGAGTAATATTGAGTAAACTTTGCAAAAAGCAGTTGTTAATGTTTATCAAGTGCATCAAGTTTTATATAAAATCAACATGCAGTTATTTAAGAAATGCCAATATTTATCATTCAAAATTAACCAAGTTTAACGAGCATCAAGCTGGTGTCACATATGCTGTAATCAATACACCAACATGTCTACCATTTACAGAAATGTTATATTTCATAATTTTTGGAACACGCATTTATCGGCTTAATTTTAAAGAAGGTTAAGGTTGTGAGTAAGTCCACATGGTCGTTGGTCAATTGTCTTTTCAACACAATTTATTGCAAATTTTTATTACTGGTTGTTGACAGTTTGAGACAACTACCACACTACTGGCCAGCTATCATCATCCTGCGCCTTTTAGTTATTTAATAAAGATTTTAAACATTTTTGACCCTTGTGACATTGAATATACGTCAAGGTATTTCATTTTCACAAACTTGGTAGCCCTGCATCCAAGCATAATACTGGTAAAATTTCAACATGCTGGACCTCATGGTTATTCAGAGGAAGTTGTTTAAATAGTTCAATCGTATTTGACCCCTGTGAACTTGTATATAGGTCAAGGTTATCGATTTGAACAAACTGCATGGGCAGCCCTTCATGCCAGCATGTTTTTGGCAAAATATCATCACCCTGGAACGTTTTGGTTATTTAAGGCAATTGACTCCTGTGACCATGATTATGAGTGAAAGTCATTTATTTGAACAAGCTTGGCAGCCCTTTATCCTAGCATGCTTCTGACCAAATATCATCATCCTGGTCCTTTTCGTTATTCAGAAGAAGTTTTTTAAAAGGTTTTTTAGACGATTGGTCCCTGTGACCTTGAATATAAGTGAAGGTCATTCATTTGCACAAACTTGGTAGCCCTTCATTTCAGCATGCTACTGGCCAAATATCATCACCCCGGGCCTTTTGATTATTCAGAAGAAATTGTTTAAAGTTTTAACATATTTGACCCCTGTGACCTTGAATATGGGTGAAGGTCATTTATTTTGGGAAAAAAGCTTGATAGATCTCATCCCAGTTTGCTTCTGGCTAAAAATCTACATCCTAGGCCTTTTGGTTGTTGAGAAAAATGTGTTCAAAGAAAAACGTTGATGCCAGACAAGACAGGCTATGGACAAGGCACCATGGCATAAGCTCACTTGCCCTTCGGGCAGCTGGGCTAAACATTGTCTTGACTTTAACGAGAGAGGTGTACAGAATCAAGTCGGATGAAACTATTTAAATGAGTGCATGCTGGGATGCAGGACTAGCAAGTTTGTTAAATTACATGACCACTTTTGCCCTCTGAGACCAACAACGTAGGTCATACTGTGTTGGTCTCAGAGGTCAAATGTGTGGGAAAAAAAATATCAGGGCTAAAGTAATAACAAGTAGCCTGCGGTTTGCCAGGATTACACTCTATTAATTTGTTTAAATTAAAAGCCTTGGACAACTTTGTTAGTCCCTTGAGTAAAAGAAGTTTTCCAACAAAGATCCATAAGTTGTAGAGTAGCGATATTTAGCCAGTAATTATTGTTGGTGCCACTCCCCGGTTTTTTTTGGAGAAAATAAATGTTTATAAATTGTCCTTTAATAGTGATGATAATGATTGAAGTTGCAGAAGTTCTTCTATTATAGCTCACATGTTATTATCCTAGTATTAAATAAGCATTTACCTTTGCGCCAATGTTTAACGATTAATTCTCTATTCTGGTGACTTGTTCCTGACAGTTGATTGGTTGAGAGTTTAGTCAGATTATTCTTCCTTCAGATGATTGGTCGACAGTCACCATCACATGAATGATGTATTAGACCCTCAGTTACCTCACTATACACTGAGACATCTAATATACACCAAACACACCAGGTGTCTTAACCGAGACAAAAGTTATATAAAGAACATCTCAACACAAAGGAAAGTTATACGTAAAACACAATAGTTATCTGAACACAAAACACCCGAACAAACAAATGTTTTACATGAAAGCAAATAAACCATATCAACACACAATAATCTCACATATAAAACATACCAAGCATCGCAACACAATGAAACATAATACACCAAACATACATACAGGCATCGAATCTATGACTTAATACGTAAATGTTACATCAACCAAACAGCAGGCATCCCAATACACTTAAATATAACAAACACTTATTGATAAACAAACAATATACCCATCGAGCCTCTGAGGATCATACACCAAAAACATTAAATCTAACAATGTACTCTCATCACTAGACACACGAAGACGGAACATCAAACACTAGACGTTTCCGCTAACAGTACAACCTGCTAATGACTAAACAATGATACTATCTAAGGGTGATAAACGGTTTTACTCCTCAACCATTGGGAGTGTTGAGAGCGTAATTTTGGATGTTTTTTTCGTGCATTTTTGTGCATATATTGAAGTAAGAAAAAGTTAAAGATGGTGTGAAGAGTGTACACTATTGGTCAATTTTGTAGCATTTTCAGGTTGAAATCTTTCAATGTGTGGTCAGCTGTACCAAATACATGGTATTACAGGAAAAAATGATATTTATTTTTATAAATTGACTAAGAAGGTAGTCTGACAGGTGAGTGATGTCCAACTAAAACGAAGATTTACTGTCGGTTTATTCTACTGTTTTCTAACTCATCTGAGCTGAAGGTTTCTAGTGACATATTATGATCAGTCTTAACTTATTTTAACATATGTTGTAAGTTCAAACCTCTTTTACACAGTAATTTTAAAACATTTATATTTTTATTATTAGTACGAATATTTGGAAGGTCAATATTGTAACCTATCTTTAGGATTTTACATTTATTTGATCTGACCATTCTTTCATTAGAGAGGATCTCCCTTACCTTATGAGTAATAACTAGTCCCCTTCACACGACCTTATCATACCCGAGAAGTGTTCTGGCGGTTAGATCTAACCTTATTGTCGCTGTGGTCTCATTGTGGAGGCAGGCTGGCCGACCAATGTAGACAGGTACCAGTAACAGTTGTTATACAGACAGCCCTGGGTGATGCGAAATGGTCATTGGGATGCTTGTAACCAATGATCATATTACAAAACCTCAGTGCCATCCTCATTATTTTCATGTTAATCAGCAAAATGATAGTTATCTCCTCAGCATCTCTGTAACAAGTTTAAAATGTTTCAGTAAATGTGGTGATTCTTACAAAAAACATGTCTATAAAGGACAAAAGTCCATAAAAAATACCTGTCGCTATTGGAAACCTGTCTTTATCGGAAACACATCTATATCCAATACCTGCCTACAATTTCAGGGAGCTATCTATAAAGGACACATGTCTTAATATGGTAGTGACTATAGTTTATTGTATACCTGTCTAACACACCTGACTGTAATGTATATCTACATGTATATAATGCGGGTATACCTGTCGCTATTGGAAAATTGTATTTATAGGACACACATCTATAACCAATACCTGTCTATAATTTCAGGCAGCTATCTATAAAGGACACGTGTCTTAATATGGTACGTAGTGGCTAGTTGTTTTGGATACCTGTCTATAATAACTACCTGACTCTAATGTGTGTCTACATGTATATAATGCGGGTATACCTGTCTATAATGAGGGAAAAGATACACTGTTTTATTTTCCCATCATATAATCAATTTAATCCAATCAGATTGGCTGTGATATATTATAGATGGAGGTGTAATGATATATACCTGTCTGTAATGCATGCTATACCAGTCTATGATGCATATATACCTGTCTATAATGAGGGAAACATGATATAATATTTCCTTGTCATATTATCAATACAATCCAGTCAGAATGGCTGTCATATAAATGAGGTTATACTCCATATCAGTATAGTCTATAATGCATGTACACCTGTCTATGATTTAAATATATGCCTTTTTATACTTTCTTTCCAGTAACTTGAAAACCATTTCAAACACATCTCTTTAAAACTTGGTACACATATCAGACTTGTGTCATAGTTGTGCCAATAGCTACTTTTTTCAACACTTGGTATCTTTCCTGATGGAATCAAATAGCCAAACCTGTGAAATTCTCTGTTTCATAATTTGTCCGGACAAAAAAATGAAAACAATTCCAGATTTCTATAAAATTATAACAACAGTGACTATCATATTAGAAAGTCAAAGTGTCATGTACACTGCTACTATTCCCAATACATTCTCCTATTCTGCACCTTCTGCTAAAATCTCCAGATATCCTATAAATGCTAGATGATTTTATTTTATGAAATAAGCCTGTTACATTAATATATATATCGTATAAAGCATGTAATCCCAGGGCTTAGTTCTTGTGTAGTTGATGTATGTACAGCTAATTAAGGATTAACGTGAATATATTTTTATGTTATGGAGATATAACACCAAAAAACGGAGTGTACTCTAAATAAACCGCGAAGAGTACATTTCAGTTTTGTTTGTGTTATAGCTCCATAACATAAAAAATATATTCAAGTCAATCGTTATAATTTAATCTACTATACACAATCCCTGTGAAAATCCACTTTTATTGATGGACTCTTTTCTCTTAGAAATTATTACGCCGCTGTATCAGCCAATCAAAAGCGACGTTACAAACAGCGACGTCATTTTTTACGTTATGGGCTGATAAAATATTTTTTTAAGCCAATGAAAATGCTTCTTACAAGCAAGATTAAATTATTTATAAATAACAAACTGTGCTAAAACATAGACAGTAAAAGACACAGATCTTTATCAATGATCAGTGATGAAATCCAATTGATATGTCTGTTTCTTCTGTTATCTTTTGAACAGTTTATTACAAAAAAAATGTTTTCATTGATTTTATTTTGCTAATTAACTGAATGAATTTTAATTTACCTCCCGAAAAATGCTTATTAAGTGTATATGTAAGCTAATGAAGAGCATGGTGATGAAGACCATGACTAAATAGGAGGAAAATGGAAGCAAACTGGGAAATGATCAAAGCCCTTGTCGCAGTTCTAACCCCATGAAGTAGATTATGACTAAATCAGATGTAAAAAATAGACTTATTTTCTTTGACAAATTCAATAGTAAAACATCTAGGAGACTTGGAGAGTTTATTACATGTTTAGCTAAAAAATAACAAAATAATGTTTTTTGTTAGTATTTCATGTCTATCCTATATGTTATTCACTATATAGTAACAGCAGTACTTTTCTGATATAAAACGCCTTACCTCTAGTAGATGTTAATCACTATATAATAACAGCAGTAATTTTCTGATATAAAACGCCTTACCTCTAGTAGATGTTAATCACTATATAATAACAGCAGTACTTTTCTGATATAAAATCCCTTACCTCTAGTAGATGTTAATCACTATATAATAACAGCAGTAATTTTCTGATATAAAACGCCTTACCCCTAGTAGATGTTAATCACTATATCATAACAGCAGTACTTTTCTGATATAAAACGCCTTACCTCTAGTAGATGTTAATCACTATATAATAACAGCAGTACTTTTCTGATATAAGATCCCTTACCTCTAGTAGATGTAAATCGTTATATAATAACAGCAGTACTTTACTGATATAAAATCCCTTACCTCTAGTAGATATTAATCACTATTTAATAACAGCAGTACTTTTCTGATATAAAATCCCTTACCTCTAGTAGATGTAAATCGTTATATAATAACAGCAGTACTTTTCTGATATAAAATCCCTTACCTCTAGTAGATGTTAATCACTATATAATAACAGCAGTAATTTTCTGATATAAAACGCCTTACCCCTAGTAGATGTTAATCACTATATCATAACAGCAGTACTTTTCTGATATAAAACGCCTTACCTCTAGTAGATGTTAATCACTATTTAATAACAGCAGTACTTTTCTGATATAAAACGCCTTACCTCTAGTAGATGTTAATCACTATTTAATAACAGCAGTACTTTTCTGATAAAAAAAACGCCTTACCTCTAGTAGATGTTCACTTCAGAGTCCTGTTGTCTTCAGGGTTCTGCCCTCTGCCTGATTCAGAGGCTGAAAGTGGTCTCCCTTTATAAGTACCACTGGTCACATGGTTGATCACACCTTCAGTCGGTGTGAGATTTCCCACGATGTAGAGTTTCATAGGATCTGACATCAGGCAGCTTGACCAAAACTGTGAAATCGTATGGATCCGCTTGCTACATGACAATCCCTTCGCTGTTATCTTTAATGATTTTTTCACTTTTGATTTGTATTTATTTTAATGTTAATTAAAATGTGACCGATACATGTATTATTGCTTTGAAGACTGAAATTATTGCAAGTGGAACCAGAGATCAGATAGTTTAGGTTGACAGTATTTGTTAAATCATGTTTTATTGAAAGTTTCACCTATCCTTTTAACTTTCAAATTTTTCATCTCACCTCAGTCTCTCAAGTGTCTCTTGGAATCATGTCATCAAATTCCTGCACACATGGACAGTACAGCTACGCTTTGTACAGTAGATAAGGCATTATTTTAAAAGATATTTATGCATTGTTTTATCCTCTAATTGGCACTAGTAATTTTATTTATTATTTAAACACAAACAAAGGATGCCGAAATACAAAATATGTGGGATTATTGCGTCATAATAAAAAAAGGCCAAGCAAAAAAAAAAAGGGAACTGCTATTATCGCAAATATACACTACAGTCCGACAGTCAAGTGTCACACATTTCTGCTGTAATCTATCTCAGATGTAAGATATGTGATGCTGGGTTCGCGTCCATAAAGTCCATCGTCCGGTTCTCAAGGTGTGCTTATAGATAATGGTAAAACTCATAATTATCTCACTAATTAGCATAGGCTGTGATCACTTCTAGCTCACCATGATGGGAGTAAATATAGATATTAAAGGATTTTTATGATAGTTATAATATACATCTAGGAATTTAGATGAATTTCTTCTTTTTAAAGTTTAATTATCAACTGTTAAACACCACATTCTTAGTCACACATAATCATTCTTACTATGTATTTAGGCATCTTATTTATTGGTGCAACAGTAAAGAAAAGTTTCATTTTATAACTATTCATATTATTATTTTAATAATATGTTTTAAAGTACAAAATTATTACAAAATAAAATAAAACATTTCATCTGATCATATGTCATATCCGCAGCACAAGGACTCCAGAATGGATATATTTAATATATATATTTATATATATAATTTATATTGAAATATTTTAGATAAAGATGTGCTATTAAAAAATTTAAAGTCTTATATGATGTATTATTAAATTATATATGAGCAGCTTCCAGCTTAGATAGAACACCACCCTACTAGATAGAAGGGTTACCCACAGGTAAAACACAGCTAAATACTGCCAATACTACGAAGAAACCGACTATAATCCTTCTTACAACATTCTTCCCCCCATGTTATTTTTCAAAATTTGGGGAACTGAGAACAAGCCGGGGTGGTCAACGCACAGAACAATTAGCTCAGGTAAAACAAAGACCAGGTGATCCCTGGCTATATTCCTGATTGGACACTGCGCTGTCTGAACCATACTGTAAGATACTGGTTTAGATTTATTGGTTTATTGAGCAGACGGGAGGGGGGGGGGGGAATCATCAAAGTATGGTATTATGAACTGATGAAAAGGCCAGACATAATTTGATAAAGAAAATGACCTTGTGAACTGTAGTTAAACTAACTCATAATACCATACTATGATGACCCCCCCCCCCCCCCCCCCCCCCCCCCCCCCCCCCCTCTCCCGTCTGCTCGATAAACCAATATATCTATAAAATATTAAATGTTAGCTATTCATATACATAAAATTATTTAAGCAGTATCCTTTCATGAAAATAGCATAATAAATATAGAGCGTGATTTCATATAATAAATTATTATCACATGTATAAATACATCACAAAGTTAAAAAAAATCTACCTGCAATGTAATGATTTATTTTGAACTTGATTGTCTGCCAGGGTTTAGGCCAGCGGTCGCCAATAGCGCAAAATGCGAAAATATTTTTTTATTTGGCGAAAAAATATCTTGGGAAAAAAAACCGGCAGTTGTTTTGTCAAATTCGTATAAAATATTCCCTGTGTCAGTATATAGCTGTAATACAGGTACAAAATTACAATCTAGCTGCTTTATCCAGGTCAATTCACTGTCCAGTTAAAACTAATTAGTGTCACACTATTGTTACGATCACTAATCCCCTCTGACCGGCACGCCCGTGACGCGGGCACACTGTGTAGGTGACAAACAATAGGCGGTCAGCAGGGGTCAGGAGCCAAATCAAATTATGTAACGAGAACCTGATTGATTGATTGATTGATTGATAGGTTTTACGTCCGCTTCACTACCGCGTCTTTCGGTTATCCAGCAGTCGAAGAACAGAAAGGAAAATGAGTAGAAGGGATAAAGTATGGAGTAAAAGAGTAGAGGAGGGGGAAAGTTTGGAGAAGGGGCCGTCTATCCTATATATATAACTGTATAAGTCTAGTTTTGTAAGACGGCTCCTATGCCTAATAATGCCTTAACCTAACACTCATCGTACAGCATCGCCAAGTCAGGACCGGAAGTGAGGTACTGTGCCGCCTCCAGCCACACCAGCCCCTGCCTATTCTATGAATTTGGCTTGTGTATAACATTTGGAAGTCCATCTAAATGTCTTAATAAAGAGACCCTAGTTCTAACGGCCTAACATTTTGGATACAATTTTCACTATCCTCTGTGTCGGCGTTTAAGCGTCTACTCTTTTTCGAAAAACCCAGAGGGATTGTTTCCGTGCGTGATTGGACAGTTCTCACACGGGTCACCATTTATAGTCCCATCCGACGGACTGTATATTAGTGGTTAGTGTCATGCATGTGCTGTTTTTTTTGTTGTCCGTTCCATGTACTCCTCTCCTCATCATTCGTCACTGAGAATAAACATGACTATACTTGTACCAATGTCATCTTTCTTATAAACCTCGACTTGTCTTTCATTTATTTCTGTTCATCGTTCCGACATTTATGATTTTTAGTGAAAAGTGTGATCATTAGTATGGGTAAAGAGGAAAAACGGGGAGGGTGTGTGGAGG
>NW_018408820.1:204084-208442 GCF_002113885.1 Mizuhopecten yessoensis | reverse complement strand
ACCGGAAGTGAGATGTTTTAGGTGTTTTGAATTTAATATATGTTTATTAGTCTTTGTAAGATTATTTTACTTTGTATATTATTTTGAGTGATTGGATATTTTTGTTATTACACTATTCGCTGTGTTAGATAAACAGATATTGACTATTAGTTCATTATTCGTTTATCCCGTTATTCCTACCTAACTAATAGGTCCATATAGCACCATTGGCCTCCCTCCTTTACCCGCGCTAACCTTGTGGGGTTTGACGCCGAATGAGCGAGAGGACCTATTTTATGGGTCGTATTATACAGTTTATAGTGGTAATACAGTTCTATCCTATTTTATATCCACCGTTTAAGCTTTGAACATTCTAAAAACGGCGTACCGCTTCAGATTGTACATCGCCCCACGGTGGTACATATATATGTAACCATTTGTAGGTACTCCTGCATACATATATATGAGCGGTTAGACATACGATTGCTGTGGGGTGGCAGACTCGTCCGTAAACGGAACTACCCGCACGTGGTCAGAACACATACGTTGCACCTTTCTTACATCAACCGGAAGTGAGATGTTTTTAGGTATGTTTATTAGTTTTTGTAAGATTAAGTTGCTTTGTTTATTATTTAGAGTGATTGGATATTTTTGTTATTACACTATTCGCTGTGTTGGATAAACAGATATTGATTATTAGTTCGTTATTCGTTTATCCCGTTATTCTTACCTAACTAATAGGTCCATATAACACCATTGGCCTCCCTCCTTTACCCGCGCTAACCTTGTAGGGTTTGACGCCGAATGAGCGAGAGGACCTATTTTACGGGTCGTAATATACAGTTTATAGTGGTAATACAGTTCTATCTTATTTTATATCCACCGTTTAAGCTTTGAGCAGTCTAAAAACGGCGTACCGCTTCAGATTGTACATCACCCCACGGTGGTACATATATATGTATCCATTTGTAGGTACTCCTGTATACATATCGAGAACCGACCGGGATTGATTAAATACTGGTTCCCTAGAACATAAGGCAAACACGGTTCAAACAGTAATGCATAATTAGTACATAATATACAATATTCATCACACAAAATCAGAATGGCACTCTCTCTCTCACTGATAGCTTAATCTTAATTTCTTTTTTTGTCAGATGTTGCACTTGACATCAACGCTGTGCATCATTTTGACTGAGCTATGCAATCCGGTTCTATCATTGTCTGCTACAATCTGTAAAATGTTCATCAGTTATGTAGTCGGGTAAATATGTTGATTTATCACATATCTGTTGAATCTTGTTATAGTAATACAAGCAATTTTCAGACCATGAAATACAACGTTCTGTATACGTATTGCACATGTGCAATACGGAATGTTGTATTTACCTCCTAGCCGGAACTAGTTTTAATGGGAATCCCCTTGTCATGGCGAACTGAAAAGTTCCCGGTATTTGCAAAAAATATCAAAGTTTATAAAAAAAATTGTATCGATCTCTACCAAATACGGAAGGTATGTGATAAAATCAAGACCACACACTTGTGTTTTTCTAACGAATCAGAAAGCACTCATTTATTGCGCGGACGTATATTTTCACTCGTGCGCTCCGTGCACTCGGGAAGATATTCGTCCGCGCAATAAACTCGTGCTTTCTGATTCGTTAGAAAACACAAGTGTGTGGTCTTGCATATGTATGAACCAAAGATGTACCAATACAATCACTTTACTGCAGCATATTCTGCAGCTGAACAGAAAATGTGTGGCTTTGAATGCAGTCAATAAAAAATACTAATCTGATTGGTTAATATAAAATTGATTTTTTTAAAATCACATGTGAAAACATAACATTTTGTACATATGTGAAGATATAAGATTTGCCAAATTTTATCAAATATTTCACTGGTAAACATGTGATAAAATATATACTGTACGTAAAGGCTGGGGAACTGAGAGGGCTAGAACATATGTATTGTGTTTCAATGGCATCTCGACAGCATATCCTTTATAAGACAAGTTAAAGTGAAACAAGAGTGTATGAGGAATGAAATAATGTGCAGTAACCTTTTGAAATAGTTGTAACAAAAAAGTGTTTCCATTGATTCCTCTGTTTCATGTTTCAAGAAAAATGAACACCGAAAACTCACAGGAAAAAATTATCAGACCTACCGATAATTAGATAATTTCATTTGAACACTAGTATGATAATAAATGACAAGTCAGCTGTCAGTATTTAACGTGCCCTCTGTCCATAGGTCACATCCTGGCCGATAGGTCACACCCTGGCCGTGTGCTTATTACACCCTGCGACTGACATTGCCTCCTGGACTGCTCTCGGTTATATACATGTTTATCACTCTGGCATTTAGTTGTGTGGGAAAATAACAATCAATTAACATTTTGTGAAAGGTCTGATTCTAAGATCGATATTTAATATCTTTAGTAAAAATAGTTTTCCATCAATCTGATTAACACTTTGCATAGAGTCTGAATACAAGATCAATATTTCATGTTTCAACAAAAATATATATTTTCATCAAATATTTAAAACTGAAGTTCAAAGAGATAATTTATTGCATATGCAGCTGAAAAATACAGCTCTTCAGTTCATCAAGACATCATTTGAGTAGTCTAAATCTATGTTTAATATTTCATAGAAAAACGTTTTCATTTCCTCCAAGATTTTGAATTAAAATTCAGAAAAAAGAAATTACTGCTGCTGAAAAGAGGCCAAATGGCCCACAATTAAACATTAATTATTAATTCAGTTGGCACTTAGACGATTTTCTGCTTACATGATATAATATATGTTTTGTTATGATTATGGCATTTCTACAGCGAGAAGATTTTAAACCTTTAAAAAAATGAAAACAATTCTGTTTTATGTTGCTTTTTATCTTCTAATAGCCATTCAAATCAATTTCATTTCACACTTATCGTTTTTATGAATGACAAAACGACACTAAAATAATGTAAAAGGCAATTTATATTTTAAAAAAACATTCAAATCAATTTCCATTTCATACTTACCGTTTTACAATAACAACGCCATGTGTTGTAAGAGTGACGTATAATAGTAAAATATAAACTTTATTTATTTTACAACAATTATGAAACAAGTTTTTTTCAACTTATATTAATCACTCTTGTTGGCCTGGATGTTAGCGTGTTGGGGTCTTAGTGTGGGAGGAAATCGGAGTACCCGGAGAAAACCCACGTGATCGAGCAGGTAACCCCAACCTTTTCACGTCCGATCGGGGAATCGAGCCCCGGCCGCCTTGGCGAAAGGCAAGTGTGCTATCCACTGCACAACCCGACCACCCCCTGAGTGACGTAGTAATGCATTAAAATAAAAATAAAACTTTCAGTTCAAACTAGGACGCATCACCACCTGCTACAACACCTTCCAGAGCACCAACACAAACACTTCCTACACGGAAACATTGTAAATATGCTGTGAATTTTATATTATAAATAACGTATGTTGTAACTATTTATTGTTTGTAAATATGTTTATGCATAAGATTATTCAGGAAAATGAAAATATATTATTAAAAAGAGCAGAAAAAAGAGGAGAAAGGAAAAGAAAAGAGAAAAAAAACCAACGAAACAGCGTCGCCGAGAGAGAGAATACCTGAAATCAGAAGGTAAAAGTTAGAAACAATGGGAGCTTATTCCGTTAGAATGACGTCACACGCAATATACACATCTAGTGGAACCAGGGAAACAGGGGGAGATAATTCAGTCTGTAACACTCAAATTGATGACGTCACACGCAAAAAAAACCCACATGATGAATTGGGGTGGATCTACGGCCGTGGGTTAAGGGGGTTGCTAAGGCGCCATTTTGGATCCAAGATTGCGGATTTCCTTAGCAACTCTCTGTAGATCCACCTCTATTCATCAAACGTCTTCCTCCTCTCGATAACACTTCACAGGGTAAAAAGTTTCTCAGACGTGTCCAGTTCCAAAGCTGACCACCGTGAAATCACAATACATAATATGTTTTACGGCACGGCCGTTAGTGAGGGCGGAGCCAGGTTGTACTGTAAATGTATCGGAATATCGGTACTGTACTCTTTCAAACATTGAGTGAAGTGTTGAATTAATAAATCAGACCTACATGTATAGCTATACAGTGTATATTACAGTTAAGTTTCCTTTCTTGATTTCTTTTTGGCTGACAAGATGTTTGATATCTTGAAGTTTTCCGCCTAGGCGTATGATGACATGACATTAATGTGAGAATGCGAAAGGTTCATTAGACTCTATATAAGTATTTAAATTTGCACCTCTTGAATCCATTGCAAAAATCAAGTGCAGCATATTCTACAAAGACATTGAAATAAAACATATTAGGATGGATATTGTTAATCATGTA
>NW_018408820.1:185963-203619 GCF_002113885.1 Mizuhopecten yessoensis | reverse complement strand
CCAGAGTTGTCGTAGGGAGTGCAAGGACCGTAACTCTGCGTGATAGTCTCGTTCAACCAGACTCTTGTTGTCTGTGCAAGCGTCTGATTGAACGAGACTACACTGCCGATACAATAATTTTTCGACCATTCAGAACTAGAGCAATGTAGCCGGTAACGTTATGTCAAGAGAATTTACATCTTTAACCGGAAAGTATCAAATATTTAGGTATCCTATAGTTAGATATAAGTTTTAAATCTTACAAAAATGTAACGTTTGTTCGAGATTCGGCAAACGAGAACTTGTTTCGAGATCAAGATGGCGGAGACTACAGCGCGTGCGACTGGCGGCCATGTTACGACAAGTTTTTCAGTTCCATAAGTATTGTGAATAAGCTTTATTTTTTTTACATACGTGTTACCTATAGGGAGAGCTCCGCCCTCTATAATTGGCACCACTCTGCTTCTCCGGAATAACGACAGTCAAATTTCGACCTCAACCTTTTCGATTTTGGTGGTCTTATTTGCAGGGTTGCGAGGCGTGCTCATGTGTATCTTTTATGCCTCTAGTTCTAGTGTGTTTAATCATGAGAGTGTTCGTGCGAAGTTTTCAGACAAACAGAAGAAGCTCACCTTCTGAAAGCATCGGCTTTTGACCAGTATGTATAATACAATAAAACGGAAAATCCTGCCCCCCCCCCCCCCCCCCCCCCGCGTTTCACTTTTGCTCTTTATTACCACCTTGGGAAATGGATGCATGAAAGTGTATTTGTATTCGGTAGAATTTGTTTAGAGTGAACAAGCCCAATGTTCGTATAGCTATATCAATTAACTAACTGATATATTTAGAATGGTAACTGTGTGTACTTCCTAAATAGTTGTTGGACCGCACGTCGCTACAAGATGAGCACACGAAAAAAACGTGTAGCTTGCGTACAACTCTGCGATAGCTTTATCAATATGTTTGATAGATATCGTGGTAGACAGATATTTACACGAGTGAAAATAACACCTTTCGGTCATATACTTACACCCATACAGATAGAGTGTAAACAATGCAGCCTTACCTGTCACTAGGAAACGGGAGGATTTCTTGTATCGAGTCAACGTCGTAAGAGGTGAGAAAGATGACATTTCGCCGAATAGCAAACCAATACCGACAGCAGTCCGGGGACGGGTAACATGTTTGCCCATTCCGCCCCTTGGTCGAAATTCGGGACACGCCTAAAAGAACGTTAGTCAGGCGATGAAACCATGAAACAGAAAGTCTAAATAAGAAATACAAGGAAGACATCGGATAAACAATACAATAAATAAACCATTATAGATCATGTCAACACACACAACCACATCATAGACTGGAACCACTCAAAAGTGCTTGAAAGGGAGGACAACTCGAAAATCAGGAAAATCAAAGAATCCATCTTGGTTAGGAGGGAAGGGGGTTCGATGAACAGAGACGAAGGGGGCCACCAACTGAGTCATATTTATGTTACCTGTCCTCCGGACTGCCTGCAGTAATATAGTGCTATTTGACGAAATGTCAGTTTAATTTCTGACAGCTGACTTTACTGATTCGGCACACTGTGGCTTAGTGAGGTGTTTTCAGCGGGTTAGAGTCGAAACACCAGGCAAATTTACACTCCCTGCCTGACAAAGAAGCAGACTCATTCGAAAACTCGTAAAATATTTTTTCAATTCCTGTTTGTGATCAAAACAAACTTAGAATTTGCATGTACAGTATGCTATTCCGGTTTGATCGGGATATTTCCGGATAGCCTCTAACCAATCTACGCACTGGCAATTACTCTGTATGAATTGTAAATAAGTAATTTGACTATTCAAATATTATTTGTCATTATTATACCATGCTGATAAGGGTACCGTGAACTCACTAATTTTGTGGGCCTTTTTTTTTTTGATTTTGTTAATAATTGTCATCCCCGAATTCATAAGTTCACAAACTAATTACAAGTACAACATAACGCCATTCTACGTATAAGTGGGTACTCGTTACCACGAACTCATGTACCCACGAAATGGTGTGTTTTCGGAAAAAACACGAAATGTTAGCCCAATGAAAATATCTGATTTTACAGTAAATATTATGCTTACTTTGTTCACGTTATTAAGTGAACAGTATGTACATTATTAACATGTGTACAGACTCATGGTATGTGTACCTATTGTCATAAGATGTAATCTTATCTTTGGATAAAAACATTGCTACACGTAGGTGGTAATAAATAAACAACGTGTATGTTATAAAAGTGGTATCTCTTTTATACAATATTGTCAGGCATATTATTATTCCTCGTAACAAATAAAAAAAAAAAACACTTCCGAATTTACCAAGTTATTCCGGCTACACAGCGCAAAACAATGAAACTGCCCTTTGTATGTATAAACATCAGAATACTCAAGATGTAATTGAGAAAATAAGGCAAGTCTATTTTATGCAATCGAGGATTATTTTAACATCAACTGGAGGAAATTTCGATAAAAGAATAAATCACACAAGTTCGCGCGTTTTTAATGTACAACTATGGTCACGTTTCTATACTCTTTCAATATCAAAATATATTAATGAAATATGAAACGTCCTTGTTGGCATTTGGACATATGATGGAGTTTTTACGGTGTATCAGTTATTATGATTTGTCATATTCTCATTATCAAATTTATCATTTTGTAACAGCATGCATGCTAGACATTAGACCTATATTGACACTATTTTGCTTAAACATAATGTAAGGGGAAAATTGCTGACCTTGGTAAACTGACACACGAATTATAAGCATTACGTGTTTTTAGTTTAAATGTGATGTTAGAAATCACAGCTAACGCCGGTGTAGCATGAAAAAGTGACCCGCGTAGAAAACCCACCGGCGGGAAACCTTTCACAAAGAAATGAACTAAGAAACAATCTACGTTGTATATTGTTTTCTCATAAATTTGTTAATGCGTGAGCCGAATCTGGAAGCCGGAAATCAATTAATACACCAGATACCTAGCAAGTGTTTAACGGAAACCAATCTATCTGTTCTGTGGCTATGAGAGGAAATATATCTCTGATGTCGTTCGCATAATTAACAAGATATACGAATTTAAATGTTTGTATGGCTCGGCAAAGAGGAGATATGATTTCTTACGGTTTCGATCCGGACAGCTTGTTTTATAGGTAATACAACAGCTGTCAGAAACCTTTTGCTTTCCATGTCCAACGTTATAAGAGAAAAAGCCACACCCATACACGGAAAGCACTGTGTTCCTTAATATAGGTCGTCACGGTTTACTTTGTTGGTTTTATTTTGTTTAACGTCTTATAGCTAGCTGGAGTCATTTAAGAACGTGCCTTCATGTGTGCTGTGTATCCGTGCATGTGTGTATGTATGCTACACAGGCAGGGTGTGGTGGCGTCACGGTTTAAGTTTACTATTGTTTTTTGGCTTCGTTGACGAGGATGATTCAGCAAATTTTGGTTTACAGCATTGTGTTTTTTAAGGAAAGCTGAAGTTTTAACAACTGATTGAAAATAATTGTACACTATAAAGCCAAAATTGGACTAGGTTAGTTCGAAGCCCTGGATAAATGTTTCCGGTAAAGAGTAAGAATGTACAAGTTATTCACTAGTTTTAATGAATTATTAATATCAATTTGGTTTATTTTTTTTTATTTTTTTTATTACCTTTGAGTATTTGACATCATTGGGAACCCATGGATACTTCATCCACTGTCACGTTAACTACAAACCAGTGAATTTCTGAAACCTAGTACGTACAGGGCGGTACCGATGTAAATCATAAACACGATACATATTAATATCACTTTTTAGGACACATTGACCGATTTATTATACTTTTTTTATGGCACAAATCTGATGATGTGGCATTTTAGAACATACGCTTTAATTAATGACGGTGTTCAGGTAAAAGCTTTTATATTAAACCGGAAGTCGGTTAAGCCGTACCTGGTGGTGATGTTACGTGATCGACCACACTTAATAATCAAACTGTAGTCGAACATCGGGAACATAGGAAATAGGTTAACTGTTATTGTTGTTAAAATGTAGGCTGTATCCGGAAAAAACCAACACATGTTATAATAGACATCAAAATGACCTATTCATAAGGAAATGTAAGGGGTTAGTATTATTATTATTAACAGATGTTGATGGCCTGTATAGGTGTCCTCCGAGAAAAACCCTTGCTATGCTGTTTCTGCTTCGTTTTAAGTAGCCAACGACACTAGATTTACTAGTTAATATACCCTTATCTCAAAATTAAGATTTATTTGTGTATGTATTGTGATAGGTATGGAAAAGGGAACAATTCCAACTTATCACATTGCTGTATACAATTTTACATAGAAGCTGAAACTATTGAACTCTTGAGTTAGATCGAATTTAACATGTAGTTATTCTCTTAAACATTGTTATTTTCAAAGGTCTTGTCGACGCCTATGGAGATTTAACAATAGTGTCGGCCCCCGCTTGGAATTTCAAATCAAGATAATTGCAAAAAGGTATGGGCATAGGAAGCTTAAATCACGAACAGATACAGTAGTTTCAGAATGTATTTGATGACAAATGAGACCTCATTGACTTACACCTGTATGGATGCTAAAGGTGGGGTAAAACAATTCCTCCTAGAGCATTTAAATGGCACAATTACTATAAAATTATATCGTCATCGTGTACAACATATTCCAACTATTATTTTGATACCTAATATCACACTATTTCAAGAAAAAGTTGTTCTTTGTAGTGAAGATTTAAGAAGAAAAATATGTGAAATTCAATTACTAACGAGAGAAATCCCATGCACACGTTAAAATTCCATAGTTCTAAAACGAGTCTCTATTTTTCATACTTGCTTAAAAGTTCGCTACTAATAAAATCTTTCACCATCAGGAATTCCAGGAAAATGACAGCCGGTAAATTTGTCATCTTACACCTTTCATTTATAAAAGGAAAACATATCTTCCGAGTGAGGAAGGCGAAGGGTTATTCCCTGCTAAAACTGAAGATTTTTGGAAGTTCCATGAAGACGTTAGTAACGCCAGACGAAACCAAGAATAATATGATGAAATAAAAGGTACGTGTTTATTATTCTCCTGTAGGTAAATCGGAAGAGGTCTAATCCTCCACTCTGTCCGTTAACAAGCCTGTTTGTCAGCAAGTGGATTCCGGATTTTCTAGTTTTTACAGGTAAACAGATAAAAATAAGTGTGAGCTACTGATAAAAGTCGATTCCCTGAGTTGATATCCCAATATTTAGCAGAAATGTGGCCGTTTGATCTTTGATATATGTAATGTTGTGTTCAAAGGTCCTTTAATACATGTACATGTTTAATACATACTGGATATCTAATTCATCCTATGATCAAATACGTATTGAAAGCTCTCTGAAGATTAGGAATTTTGATCGCAATTGTCCTTCGTCCTTCCTTTTACACATATATTCCTTGTGGAAAATATCAAATGTTATTCATTTTTGCCAAGGATCCATTTCTTCTTTAAAAACCTTTTGAAGAAAACATCTTAACTTGTTTGTATGGGGATAAACGTCCTAGTAACAGCCAGGGTCATATGTATGACGACGGAGTAATTGCTGTTAGCAGATCAGCTGGTTATATATCTTTAAAAAGCCGACCTTGGTCTCTATATCCAATAGACTAATTCATTAATACACACGCTCTGGTATACTTAACAAGGATCACACATAGTAATCCGTATGTGAAAGAAGCACTGAATGTGAACACATTATTAACCAAGTATAAATGTTACTCCTGTTTTATATATTGAAAGTTTAATAAATAAACATAATCTAAACGTATTCCCAAACACTAAGGAACACATTTTAAAACCAGTAAAATATAAAATTAAGTATGTGGTTCATATGAAAATTTGAAATATTATTCCAAACAGAATTAAGTAGCGAATTAAAATGTGAAAATAACATACACCTGTACTTAAATATGAAACAAGAGTATATAGAGGAACCCTATTTAATGGCATTAAATTTTGACTTAGGAGGCTAATTACCGAAATTCGAATAACCGATCATAACTTCAAGATTAAAGGTGGTAGGAATAAAAAAATATTCCCAGATGGGACAGAAAATGCAAATATTTGTCATGTTCTGAAAGATGAAAAACATTTTGTCCCATTGTTATATAATTCAAATCCTAAGAACAATGTCATCCCCAATAGCTGTACCATATACAAATCGTGTCATTTGTCTAAGGAAGACCACCTGAACGATGTTATGATGACTAGTGGCTTCTTTATTGAACATTCCCTTGAATTGAGGAAGGTTGGCTTTCTTGCACATATATTTGATAAAGTTGGGGTTTTAGGTGTAAAGGTCTCTATCATAATGAGACTGATTCTTTTTTTAAAAAACATGCCGTGTACACATTCCGAATATTATTGTTGGTGTTGCTTTGTACTGCGTTCGACTTAACAGGTACAAAAGTGCAACTAATGTATTATTATTATTGCAGGGTGTCCATCCACTTTCAGTTAAAAATGTATGATTATTTTTATCTAAATATAGCAAATTTATAGGAACTTAACCAAAAACAAAGGTAATTTATAGGAATTTCAGTCCATCTTTTGTACTTATACATGTAGTTTGGTTTTAAATGCAAACTGTACCCATATTATGTTCTTGTATCACAAATGAAAATAGCACGGAAATGCATAATAGATCCGCTGCATAATATAATACATTTACTTTTGATTATGATTGTGGATGTAACAACAAGAGGTCATGACTTTAACAGCTCACCTTGTATTTTATTTTTGATATGAAACCTGTTAAACACCATACCTGTTTATCAAAGGAGTCTTTAAATTTATCGAGGGAAGTAATAGATTCAAGTAGACTCTCTGTCTGTCTGCCTGCCTGTCTCTTCCATCTCCCCTCTTTCCCTCGCTCTCTCTATCTGCCTGTCCGTCTTTCCCTCTCATCCTATCTCTGTCTCTCTCTCTCTCTGTCTGTTTCTGTCTTTCTTCCTTCTTATTGTTCTCCATGTATTTGTCTGTGTGTGTGTGTCTGTGTGTGTGTTGTTGTGTTGGTGTGTTGTGTGTGGGTGTGTATGTGTCATGAAGTGGTGAGAATGAACAGTGTAAATGTTCATGCATTTCCTGTTTTTTGTACTGTATTTTAATAATGTAAGTACAATAATGTAAATGTTGTACCGTTCACTTATTTGTTAAATGTGAGGAAAACGACTAGTAGCCCTTGGGCTGTTCGTAATCCTCGTGAAATAAATAAAGAATTATACATATTATACAACAAATACAAGCTTCAAGAAGGGTGCGCAAAACACAAAGGTTGACATACATTGTGGTATTCACCCTTGGAATCTTCAGAGTGTCCTCTCTTTTAAAATTATATAAAACATTTCTTTGTTCAATAAGATCATGTAAAAATGATTTATAATCTTGAGCATCTCTATGGCCATATTTTTTAGTCGAGCAACATGTAAAAAAATAAGCTTGTTTCTTTTCAATATTTCTAAAACTGTTTTCAATAAAACGTAGAGCTCTCTCTTGGATCTTCTCCATCTTTCTCGTGTTTGTCAGGTAACAAAAGTGGCAAGCAAAAGGACAGTAGTTAAAATTAGATAGGATAAAAGACTTAATAATAGGAATCTTTCCAATCTCTGTAAGATGACTACCTAATCTCTTTAAAACTGCCAATTGTTTGGATGCAATCCTACATAAACGAGAGATGTGTACAAATTTAGGAAGGAAATCAATATCTACACCTAAAATCTTGACACAGTCTTGACATAAAATCTCTACCCTATCAAAGCTAAAAGATGATATTGTTTCATGGGTTTTCTTTCCAATACAAATAGCCTGGAATTTACCTGGATTGGTCTTCATAACATTAGAGGAAAACCAATCTATTAGCGTCTTGCTCTCCTCCTCCAGAGTTTTCTTTAAAGTGTCAAGACAGTTACTTATATTTGATAAAGTATTATCATCGGCGTAATTATACAGTGAACATTTATTTACAAAACCAAACATATCATTGATAAAAATATTAAAAAACAGTGGCCCTACAAAGAGCCCTGAAGAACCCCCTTATTGACATTCCCCCATTCACTCACCTCCCGCCCCAGCCTCCTCTGCTGCTCCCTGTCACTAAGGTAGCTACTGATGAGGTCCATAGCGGCCTCACCCAGCCCATAGGCTCGCATCTTACCCAGTAACAGGTTATGAAGAATGCAGTCGAAAGCTTGGACAGGTCCATCAATATAGCGCCGACATATTATCGGTTATCCAAGGCCTGTCTCCAATCCTCAAGAAGTCGCATCAGAATAGACTGACACCCGAAGCCGCTCCTTAAGGCTCTCAGGAAAGGATTAAAAATGGGTTTAAAACAGTCACTAAGTTGATCATGTAAAATTCTTTCAAACATTTTTGATATGGTAGGTAAAACACTAACTGGTCTAAAAAAAATCCTTTTCCAAAGGACTATCTTTCTTAAAAATAGGTATAACTTGAGCCTTCTTCAGGGTGTTGCGGAAATGAGACGCATTTATAGAGTGATAAAAAGTGACGTAAATATTGAGGTAAAAATACCAGAACTCGGTTTCAGAATCCTGGCCGAGATCCCATCTACCCCCGTTGCCTTTTTAGTATCCAAAGACGATAACAATTTCTTCATTTCAGTCTCACTAACATGTTTAAAAGTAAAACTGTCTCTCCCAGTATTTATATTTGAAGTTTCTATATTTAAAATACTTGGGTGAGTATTAAAATCAGTGACACCTCCAGATCAGTACCAATATCACTGGCAACATTTGTAAATAAATCATTAAAAACATCACAAACATCTTTTTGGTTTGATACTATAACGTCATTTTCTTGTAAAATAATCCTCTGGTCAGATTTACATTTGTTTGATAAAAAAAGGTTTACACTGTTGGCCAAAAATCTTTAGATGATGGACCACCTCCACAACATTCTTTAAAATAAATTCTGACAGATTGTTTCCTAAGTTTTATTGCTTTGCTTTACGTCCCAACGACAGTGTAAATCATTTAGGGGCAAAAACACTGTGAAATAAACATTCACAAAAAGAGAGAAATACATCTGGAAATAAAAAAGGTTCAAAGGGGTAAAAGCGTAAAATTATATTAACAGGGAACAATGTATCTTATTATAAGATAAATTGAGTGTAAATAATCGTATATTGATATTACAGAAACTGTATCAAATACATTTTTCATAGGTGGTACATTATATAATCAAGGTCTGGCTAGTGGACAGCAAACGTTAAACATGGAATAACAACTACCATCTTAAATGACTTACGTATGTCCATGCCTGGGAATAAACCCATTGTCTTCACCTGGGCGATCGTTCAACATGAAAGCCAAAAGTGATGTATTGCCAAGCGAGACGCTAAGCATCAAACAGGTAGTTAGAATAAGAGAGAAATATAAAGATTCCAAATATTGTAATAAGTGCAGCAGATTTATTTTGGCAGTTTGAGTGGTGTCTCTAAATACTAGATTCTGCAAGGAGTTCCGAACATTAGTCGCCTCTTACGATCATGTAGTGGGTAAAAGCAGGTATCTTCTATTTTAGATCCCCGACCTGCAGGGGTGATCTTTCTAAGGTGCTGTTTGATTTCATGATTTGTGATTTAGATAGAAACCTCATTTTTTCCTCAGGTTTGTCGAGTGTTGCCTTTGTAGAAGAACAAATTTACAGGTCTGTCATACACACAATGTGATAATCTTGATTTTTTATTTATTAATTACACATCCAGGTCAGTATGAGCTATACAAAGTTAATTATGTTTTATCCAAGTTTATCGATTCACCTTTAGAAAGATTTATAACTATATCTAAATTTCGTTAATCTCATAAAAAAAAAAAAAAAAAGGTTATAAGACCTTTGGTGTTGACAAGGTAATCAGGTTAGTTGGGCTTCCGTGTACCTCACCATACATTACATTCGACCTAGAAAGAAATAGTGCAAGGCATCTCTTGTCTTGTTATTTCAGTTCGTTAATAACGGAAATAAGATGGTTCAAGTAAACAAATAACGGAACAATACATACAAAAACACCAAAGAAAGCATCGTTTGGTTCATTAAATAACGGAACGTTTTCCGGAAAGGTTTGTCCTGTTCAAAGCCATAAAGAGAAAGTAAAGAGCTGTCAGATATCATGTTTGATCATCGTTCTCAGGTATCCTGAGTAATTTGAAGCTGATATATGAGGAAATAAGACAGACAATGAGATCGTGTTCATCAACAGCACTGTAGGGTCAATACTAAAATTCAAGAGGATGTGTTACGAATGACGACATGGAATGATCCGTATTGGTTCTCACGTTGGCAGTATTGATCTAAACATCATATTTCTTTCGAGGGTTTTAGTTGCATCTAATCGTTGTTCAGTTCCTGAGAAATTCATTATATATGTTTTCTTTACGTCATTAATTGCTTGTTCGATAAGTCGGTGAGGTGTACTGAACACCTCTGCAATCAAGTATATTAGGAAACACCGTGACACAGCATGCCACTGATTGGCTGCAACGCCACCCCATCAACTTTGAGGATTTTGATGTATGCGAACTCAAGTCTGAGATATTAACATTATGAAGCTAGTATTCCACAGCATTGCGTGTTCATCCTATGAAAGCAGCGACATGATCATTGGAGATCAACGGTAAGTCAAAATCTGTATCTATAAGTCAGCCTTCATAACTCAAACATCAGTTGTATCGGGTTGTTTATCAACAACATGTACTGTTTTACAGGTATTTAGCTAATACATGTATCGTTTCATAAGTGCATAACCTCTACCGTTTTATATTTGTTTAGTAAACGTATGTTTTTGTTTCGATTTATATCCACTACCTGTGACGTTGTATTAGTGTGTTGTGACGTTTTATTAGTTTTTAGATATGTAGTCACTACATATGCTGTTGTATTAGTGTGAGTGACGGTTTATGAATTTTTATATATGTAGTCACTACATATACTGTTGTATTAGTGTAAAGTGAGGTTTGATAAGTTTTTATACATATACTGTTGTATTAGTGTGAAGTGACGTTTTATTAGTTATTATACATGTAACCATAACATATACTGCTGTATTAGTGTAAAGTGATGTTTTATTAGTTTTTATATATGTAGTCACTACATATACTGTTGTATTAGTGTGAAGTGACGTTTTATTAGTTATTATACATGTAACCACTACATATGCTGTTGTATTAGTGTAAAGTGACGTTTTATAAGTTATAATACATGTAGCCACTACATATACTGTTGTATTAGTGTGAAGTGACGTTTTATTAGTTTATATATATGTAGCCACTACATATACTGTTGTATTAGTGTGAAGTGACGTATCATTAGTTTTTATACATGTAGTCACTACGTATACTGTTGTATTAGTGTAAAGTGAGGTTTCATTAGTTATTATACATGTAGCCACTACATATACTTTTGTATTAGTGTGAAGTGACGTTTTATTAGTTATTATACATGTAACCATAACATATACTGCTGTATTAGTGTAAAGTGATGTTTTATTAGTTTTTATATATGTAGTCACTACATATACTGTTGTATTAGTGTGAAGTGATGTTTTATTAGTTATTATACATGTAGTCACTACATATGCTGTTGTATTAGTGTGAAGTGACGGGTTATTAGTTATAATATATGTAGCCACTACATATACTGTTGTATTAGTGTGATGTGACGTTTTATTAGTTTTTATACATGTAGTCACTACGTATACTGTTGTATTAGTGTAAAGTGAGGTTTTATTAGTTATTATACATGTAGCCACTACATATACTGTTGTATTAGTGTGAAGTGACGTTTTATTAGTTATTATACATGTGGCCACTACATATACTGTTGTATTAGTGGAAAGTGAGGTTTTATTAGTTATATTATATGTAGCCACTACATATACTGTTGTATTAGTGTGAAGTGATAACTTGCTTACAGATTTGTAATTTTGATGAAAATTTGTATGCATGCATATTATACAAAGACTAATGCTTCATTCGAAGCGAAAAATCCGCACATAATTGATTAGCATACTGTGCTCTGATTGGTTAACGGGTTTTCGCGCAGTAACCTTGTCAAATATGACCTGATTCTGATAAATGGTCAATATTTGTATTATACAATTATAAAGGTTAAACTTAAAGGCGATCCAAACATGAACATAAGTGTGTTGCATCAACCCACAACATCAGGTGTTACAACCAGTCCAAATAAAAGTGTGTTACATCAACCCCCAATATCAGGTACTACAACCAGCGGTGACAACGATGTGACACATCAACCTCCAACACCAGGTGTTACAACCAGCCAAGACAAATGTGTGTTGCAGCAACCAACTTCATCAGGTGTTACAACCAGCCAAGACAAAGGTGTGTTGCATCAACCAACAGCATCAGGTGTTACAACCTGCCAGGACAAAGAGGTGTTGCATCAACACATAACTTAAGGTGTTAAAACCAGGGCAAACAACGATGTGTCACATCTACCGACATTATCAGGTGTAACAACCAGCCAAAACAAAGAGGTGTTACATAATCCCACAACATCTGATTTTACAACCAGCCAAGACAAAGGAGTGTTGCATCAACCCCAAATATTAGGTGTTAAAACCAGCCCAGACAAAGAGTTGTTGCATCAACCACAACATCAGGTGTTACAATCAGTCCAAAAAAAGAAGTGTTTAGTAACCCACAAAACAGGTGTTACAAACAGCGCTGACAAAGAAGTGTTGCATCAACCACAACAACAGGTGTTACAACCAGCGCAAGCAAATGTGTGTTACATCAACCCTCAATATCAGGTGTAACAACTATCCCAGACAAAGGTGTGTTACATCAACCCACATAATCAGGTGTTACAACCAGTCTATACAAAGGTGTGTTACATCAACCCACATAATCAGGTGTTACAACCAGTCTATACAAAGGTGTGTTACATCAACCCACATAATCAGGTGTTACAACCAGTCTATACAAAGGTGTGTTACATCAACCCACATAATCAGGTGTTACAACCAGTCTATACAAAGGTGTGTTACATCAACCCACATAATCAGGTGTTACAACCAGTCTATACAAAGGTGTGTTACATCAACCCACATAATCAGGTGTTACAACCAGTCTATACAAAGGTGTGTTACATCAACCCACATAATCAGGTGTTACAACCAGTCTATACAAAGGTGTGTTACATCAACCCACATAATCAGGTGTTACAACCAGTCTATACAAAGGTGTGTTACATCGCTTTATACGATACATGAATCGCTATATACGATATATCAATCGCTATTTACGATATGCTACAGCATACTCCGAAATAAGGTTTGTCATATCAACTCAGGTAATACACGCGGATAATTACAACTAAGCATACTCAGCATCATACATAAACAAAGAACAAAGTCTACGCCAGGACTATCACAACCATTTTTACTATACAGCAAACTTCAACGTCGGAATGATATTTGTTATAACCAAGAACGACACCAAATATGTTTCAACTATTACGATTCTGTGTTTGCGTTTCTTGAAAACATATTCGTTTATAAGTTTAAATATCAATGGATGCTTCTGATTCAAGCACGATTATGGTACATGTATTGTAAAGTGGATAGGGTGTTATAATTGTTTATTATATTATGCCTGAAGTATAATTAAGCATTATATTCGATTTTGAAAAGAAACATACGGCTCACATTTCTATAGGATTTTAAAATCTTTATCAAGGGTTAATTGCGTCACTTTGATTCAAAGTAAATCGTGCCATCTTTCGTTGATTGTTTTTCTTAGGGCCAAACAGACAACCTATGCTTCATTATAAGCGTGGTTGATATGTTTTTCAGCTTCCATGTGATTCGAACATAATGTATTGCTACTGCAATGTTCTACTACCCTTCCAGTTGTCATAGTAACAGTGACATCGGCGGCTTTGGAGTCATTTGAATCTGTGTTCCGGTTCCGTTCCCATCTCGCAATACGACGAAGTGGAAAGCATAACAAACCTGCAAGTCCTATTGTTCCGCCAGCAAAATAAAAGGCACTGTTATAATTCTCAGTGAGATCCGACAAGGCTCCTAAAAGACAGAAAATAAAGTAAAAAATGCAAGGACAGTGTCTCACATATGGACTCTAGTTTTTGAAGTGTTGACAACAAAATATCTTATAAAACTAGCCGCTACACTATGGTTTGACTACCTTGGTAATTATAAGGAATAATTAAATCGTAAAATATAACAAAATATGCTATACGTTGTTTACCTATCATTTTCATTTCATTCCAATCAAATCGGGATTGAATCTCGTTTTTTTTAGATGTTAACGTAAGTCTGAACCGGAGAAAAGTTGCTTACACACCACTTGAGCGGTTGTACATGTAGCGAACTCCCATGAAAAGAACAGCTGATCATAATAATATTAACAGCTGTTGGTTTTGATCACATGTGCAACTATAAACCAATCACAGAACTTGAAACAAAGCACAAATTCAGTTGGGAATTATATAACCATCAGAAGGAATACATTCAAATAAAAAATAATGTAATTTGAGATAAAGGTGTAAGTGCAAGTCTTAATCCGCCCCTCCACAAGCACAGTTAATTATTCCGAAAGAAGGCAAAAAAGAGGAATATTAGTAGTGTCCGTCTACCAACATCGTATAAATACCTGCTATTGGTGATCCAATAAAGACTGGTATACTTATGACAACATTCAGCAGTCCAAGTGATTTAGACAGCCAGTCAACACCCTTCAATTCTACCAGAATTATCGACTTCAATGCAACAAACGATCCTAAACAAAACGAATATACAATAAAAAAAAATATATATGTTAATGCTGTAATAACCGCAAAGTAATGGGGTTTTTTCTAGGAAGTTCTTAATCGCAAACATTTGTAAGTGTTTTCACCTTAATCACATGACAAGTATGCACGTATGCTTCGGAAAGTGAAATAATTATTAGAATTACATGTTTGAGAGCCCAACAGCACAGGAGAGGTCTTTATGGCCAGTAAATGGTCGACAATAACACATGTGAACTGACGATGACCACAAACAAACAAACATGTGAAAGACGAACGTCAAATTGAACATCGAAAGAAGCTGTGGTGACATATCTTTTGGAACTGACTAAATATAGCACCCACCCACAGCTGTTCCAAACACAGCAGAGTATGAGAGGAGGGCGCTGTAGGTGTTGTACAGAGGTAAAAAGCAAGTAGCCAGTCCTCCAACCAATAGTGCTGTACTGTTGATGAGGACACAATCAGCCCAGGGTTGGTCGGAAACCAGACCAACCAAAACTCTTGATAGGGTATTAAATATCCCGATGACAGATAGTAAAATTGCTCCTTCGTCGGCTGACAGGTGAATATCAGTGGCAAAAACTGGCAGGAAATTGAACGGAATGTAAAATCCTACAACAACAAAAAAACTTTCAAAGGTTGCTAAAATATAGACCATAGATAGACGGGGGCCTCGGTTTCACCGTGTGATTTAATAACGATAACTTGGATAACATATCTGAGCTCCCCGTCTTTCTGGCGTTTATGCAATCAAAAGGGGATGATTATGACGTTATTGCCATCACCCGGATCACGTTTCATGATACAGTTGTCCTTTTATAAAAACGTTACATTGCATATAACCTGAAGGTTGTATAAATTGTCGTTTCATTATTTATATCAGATATGCTTTAACTTACCGATAGCCAACAGAAATCCAGAGCAACCATATAAAACAAAGGTCGGGCTAGTCAAAAGTGACAGATTGATTGTAGTTCTGAAGAAAATGCAGAATGTCTTCCATATTGAGTTCTTGTCGACCTCCCTGGTGTTCGAGTTTGAATCTGTTTCTGTTGTTTCGGGTTTTATTTGCGATGAGATTGGTGTAACTTTTGATGGCAGCAAGGGGCGATAAAAAGCTCCAAATATCACGCTATTTAGAGAAATAGCTGATAAAATCCATAATGCCCCTTTCCAGCCGTACCTATCTATGAGAAAAACCGATAGAGGCGCAAACACGAACCCTCCAACCCCGGATCCACATACGGCAATCCCAGTAGCCAGTGCGCGGCGTTTAATGAAATAGTGACCCACAACGACGACAGAGGGCGTGTACAGGAGTCCGAATCCCACTCCTGTATGGTATAGACGCAATGAGGAATATCAAATATATCATATCAATTAAGTGACCACATATCAGTCTAGGAAATCATCAATGAGCAATGACCACATACAACATTAACATGGTGGGTATGGTCCTAAACATCTTCTGAATATAGTTATATATTTACCCTTTGGTTTTACGACGTATAGAAACTAAATATATATATAATATAGATATTTAATACTGCTGCTACATCCCTATGTTATTGAAAGTTCAGATGCTACAATTATATGTCCGTTTTAAATTGTTTAGATACTACATAAACATCTGAAATTTAGATGGTTAGATACTGTATAAACAGCTGTATTGTAGATGGTTAGATACTGTATAAACATCTGTAATTTAGATGGTTAGATACTGTATAAACAGCTGTATTGTAGATGGTTAGATACTGTATAGACATCTGTAATTTAGATGGTTAGATACTACATAAACATCTGAAATTTAGATGGTTAGATACTGTATAAACATCTGTAACTTAGATGGTTAGATACTGTATAAACATGTATAATTTAGATGGTTAGATACTGTATAAACATCTGTAACTTAAATGGTTAGATACTGTATAAACATCTATAATTTAGATTGTTAATTACTACATAAACATCTGTAATCTAGATGGTGCGATACTGTATAAACATCTGTAATTCAGATGGTTAAATACTGTATAAACACCTGTGATTTAGATGGTTAAATACTACATAAACATCTGTTATTTAGATGTTTAGATTCTAAATAATCGTCTGTTATTTAGATGTTTAAATACTACATAAAAATTTGTACTTTAGATGGTTTAATACTACATAAACATCTGTAATTTAGATGTTTAAATACTACATAATCATCTGTAAATTAGATGGTTTAATACTACATAAACATCTATAATTTAGATTTTTAAATACTACATAAACATTTGTAAGTTAGATTGTTTAATACTACCTAAACATCTGTAATTTAGATTGTTTAATACCACATAAACATATGTAATTTAGATGTTTAGATACTGCATAAACATCTGTAATTAAGATGATTAGATACTAGATACACAGATGTAATTAAGATGTTTAGATACTACATAAACATCAATAATTTAGATGGTTAGATACTGTATAAACATCTGTAATTTAGATGGTTAAATACCACATAAACATCTGTAATTTAGATGGGTAGATACTACATAATAAACATCTGTAATTTAGATGGTTAGATACTGTATAAACATCTGTAACTTAGATGGTTAAATACCACATCAACATCTGTAATTTAGATGGTTAAATACCACATCAACATCTGTAATTTAGATGTTTAGATACTACATAAACATCTGTAATTTAGATGATTAGATACTGCATAAACCTCTGTATTGTAGATGGTTAGATACTGTATAAACATCTGTAATTTAGATGGTTAGATACTGTATAAACATCTGTAATTTAGATGGTTAGATAC
>NW_018408820.1:122278-183059 GCF_002113885.1 Mizuhopecten yessoensis | reverse complement strand
TGTAATTTAGATAGTTAAACACTACATAAACATCTGTAATTTAGATGGTTTGATACTACATAAACATTTGTTATTAAGATGGTTTGATACTAGATAAACATCTGTAATTTAGATGGTTAAATACCACATCAACATCTGTAATTTAGATGTTTAGATACTACATAAACATCTGTAATTTAGATGGTTAAATACTGTATAAACTTCTGTAATTTAGATGGTTAAATACTGTATAAACATCTGTGATTTAGATGGTTAAATACTAAATAAACATCTGTTATTTAGATGTTAAGATTCTAAATAATCGTCTGTTATTTAGATGTTTAAATACTACATAAAAATTTGTACTTTAGATGGTTTAATACTACATAAACATCTGTAATTTAGATGTTTAAATACTACATAATCATCTGTAATTTAGATGGTTTAATACTACATAAACATCTATAATTTAGATTTTTAAATACTACATAAACATTTGTAAGTTAGATTGTTTAATACTTCCTAAACATCTGTAATTTAGATTGTTTAATCCCACATAAACATATGTAATTTTGATGTTTAGATACTGCATAAACATCTGTAATTAAGATGATTAGATACTGCATAAACATCTGTAATTTAGATGATTAGATACTAGATACACAGATGTAATTAAGATGTTTAGATACTTCATAAACACATGTAATTTAGATGTTTAGATACTACATAAACATCTGTAATTTAGATGGTTAGATACTGTATAAACATCTGTAATTTAGATGGTTAGATACTGTATAAACATCTGTAATTTAGATGGTTAAATACCACATAAACATCTGTAATTTAGATGTTTAGATACTACATAAACATATGTAATTTAGATAGTTAAATACCACATCAACATCTGTAATTTAGATGGGTAAATACTACATAATAAACATCTGTAATTTAGATGGTTAGATACTGTATAAACATCTGTAACTTAGATGGTTAAATACTACATAAACATCTGTAATTTAGATGGTTTAATACCACATCAACATCTGTAATTTAGATGTTTAGATACTACATAAACATATGTAGTATCTAACCATCTAAATTACAGATGTTTATACTGTATAAACATCTTTAACTTAGATGGTTAGATACTGTATAAACATCTGTGACTTAGATGGTTAAATACTACATAAACGTCTGTAATTTAGATGAAGAGGCACTACATAGACGTCTGTAATTTGGATTGGTTGATACTAGATAAACATCTGTAATTTAGATAGTTAAACACTACATAAACATCTGAAATTTAGATGGTTTGATACTACATGAACATTTGTTATTAAGATGGTTTGATACTAGATAAACGTCTGTAATTTAGATGAAGAGGTACTACATAGACGTCTGTAATTTAGATTGGTTGATACTAGATAAACATCTGTACTTTATATATCTAATTACTACATATACATGTTCATCTGTACTACAAATGTTTAGCTACTACATCATTTGTTTTACAATGTTTAAATATTCACAAAACACTTTCTGGTTTAGTTTTGCAAAGCATATGATAAAATTATTTCAAACCAATCAAAATGAATGACACCTGACTGTTCTGTAATATTTCGATCTTGTGTTGACAGTAAAGTAACATGACGTGCCTGTGCCGACACCGTACAACAGGATCATGACGTCAAGGCTTGGTGAGAATGTAGACAGGAACAATCCGATACTGGAGACAATGCCCCCGACAATAACCACTCTCCGACAGCCTAGTCTGTCCATCAAGGCTCCCGACACCAAACCTGAAAGTATCATATCTATATCAGTTAACTACCGAGTTATCTTATTTATCGATACATAAAACAACAAAAACGTCCACTTACTCACATACATTGTTATGACTTAACCATCATCATCATCATCATCATCATCATCATCATCATCATCATCATCATCATCATCATCATCATCATCATCATTCAATCAATCGATCGATCGATCAATCACCCTTCACCAGTCAACATCATGGATAAGTGGTTTCTATCATTCTTAATTCATCATCATATTACACGATTACAAAGCATATCAGATCATCATCATCATAATCATCATCACATGATTACACATCATTATCATCATGTATCGTTCTTTATATATACAACAATCCTCATATCATTACACTTCATCATCATTAACAACCGAGTTTTCTGGATAATAAGCCTTATTTCGACATTAAAGAGCAAGCTTAATTATATAATTATAGCGCACAGAACGTCTCTAACAAACAAATGATAGACCAGCCCCTCTAGAAGTCGATATAAGAAAATATAGCTCCACCTGGGCGGAGGGAACACACAGATGGAGCCGTATGGTGTAAAAGCAGAAAGCATTCCCAACTCGATGCTGAGAGACGATGACAAAATTGTAATATTTGCCCATGTCTGCTTAAATAACCAACCGAGAAATACTGTTCTCTTACCCTGGACAGGGATATCTACCATTTTACCGGTGTGAGATTTTCTTATCTCACCCTAGGGTTGAGACAAGCTACACGTGTTCTTTGCACGTTCTCAACAATTGTATGACGTCATAGCAACAATACCATGACGTATGTATTTTATGCAGACGTAACAATGACGTCACGTCGACAATTCAGCCGCATCACATCAACATTGTCTTGAATTGATGTAACGTCTGCATAAAATACATAAGAGGGTAAACAGAGTAAGAGAAAAATAATCATTCACCTCCTTGGGAGTGAGACAGAGTGATCTCAACCCTCGGCACGCCTCGTGTTTGACAACTTAAGAATCTTACCCCTCGGGTTGAGATTACCCTGTCTCACCCCCAAGGGGGTGAAAGATTCTATTAACCTCTGAATCTCTTGTTTTATTTTATATCAATCACTCTTATTTGCCCTGACGAAAGCGCGCGCAGGGGGTCGTAATGAGGTAAAAACCGAAGTAATAAGTAACATCCTACGTTGTAGGGAATAGGACTCAATCGACTTTACGTCCGATCGGGAAGGCCTAATACTTACCAAGTGATAAATATGTGCCGTTGATGATGGAACTTAATAGCTGTGTCTTTGCGTTGCTGCCTCCAAAATAAGCAAGGAAATCCGGCATAAATACTCCAAATGTCAAACATATTCCATCAACAATACCGCTGTGTACGAAGGAGGAGATTAAAACCACCCAACCCCAGCCACCGTCGGGAGCTATAGGTTCATGGATGTTTCTCTTAGTCTCCTCAATCTCCGATTTAGAGTTATTACCTTTTGAACTCTTGTTAGCTTCTGCCATTTTTATATAACAACAGTACCTTAAATAACAAAATAATATGATTGTCATGTCGATTACATTTTAGTTCGTCATGATGGTTGAACATCAGAATGATTCTAAATAAACATTTTTTTATTAAATATTTGAATAATAAGTTCAAGTTTTGCTTTTTTGCCGTTAAAGGGGCATCACGGTGAAGTAACTGTATTTTTTGTCTGTTTTTCAAATACTACATAAACATATCAAGTGAGACTCCTTATGGAAAATAACGATCGGATTTGGCTGAAATAGATTCATAAAAATGATTAAATCTAAGAAAATCATCGGCATTTCTACCTGTCTGACCAACGTTTTGTTCAGGGATTTCGCTCTACTAGCGCATGCGCATAGCACACCATTTCTTTGTAAACTAAATGACTGGCCGTGTGAAGTAAGCGAAAGAAAAGTGTTTTAACCGTGTCAGCTACGAAACGAAAAGTTGCAAAATGGTCAAAAGATAGCCCAAGGAGTACGTTACGGAATCATTATTGCAGGTGGGCAGTATTCAAAGGAGAAAATAACTGCCCTTGCAGTTAGTACGGTGCATGTATTCTTCCGGATAGCCGGTTAATCTAATTACGTGCTACACCATAGTATTGAGATTAATGAATGGTATAAAGTATATTAACCCTGAATTCGATCGGGAACTTCATAAGTTGGAAACTTGATCATGTGATTCATTGATTTGCAATTGTTGTTTTTCAATCTTTTTTGCAAAACACCCCGCGCTTGATCGTTGGTAAAAATCTTTTCTGACAAATATGTCTCTATACGTGTTCTATACGACTCCTCAATCTTTTGCGAGATAGTAATTGATTTTGTATTAAAAATCAATTCAGTAAACTTTTCTTGTGTTATCTTGTCTGGACTATCCATAAACTGGCCTTTTTAGGGGCACCATCTGGTTTAAATATAAAGTGATATAGACGTCTAATTGTTAACGTAATTGAGCATGTCAGTGGAACAATGTTTATACATCAATATGATCCGGGCTGTAGACATATGTGACACGCCGAGAGCTTCATACGTGTACTCATACAACTTAAATACCTCAAGATAACTCGGTAATTTAGCCCCCTGAAATCCATCGTTTCTGATTGTACAATGTTGTTTTTCACGTCCAATCAATGTGTTGAGAATGCATTTTGTTTATAAAACTGTTTTACTTCACAATATAGCAGTACATTTTTATATATTGTGTTGCATAGATGATCACCAAATCTTGTATGTACCAGGTATATATAAATTGGTTTTTAATGCATATACTTTCTGTTGATATGTATATTAAATGTTCATTTTAGGGGAACTAAATGTGAAACCTGCACTTGGCGGGAAGGAGACTGATGTGAGACTAGTCATGAGAGGGAAAGTCTTTCCTGAAGGTGTTCTAGAAAGTGGTGATAAAGGCGAGGGACCTCCTCTGCCTACACTAGATGTAATTAAGCTCATATTGGTGATCTATCCAAACAAAGGAATGATGACATACTGTGTTTGAAATCTACTAATAGTGGATTTCAGTGACTATTCAGTCCATTTGTACTGGCCTAAGGACGGTCTTTCTGTGGCTGTACAAGTTTTCTAGGGGTTTCATCATGTCAAAGTGTTTACTGGATGTAGGAAGTGTGGCCAAAATGTGTAGTGATGTGATATGAGTATTGAAATTTTCCTTGGCCAATAAAATGATGGGAAAATTAACAAAACATAACTTGTTATTTATTATCTACAAAACCCCCCAGTATTGAATATAGAGATAATATAGTCTGTGCCTTAACTAAAATGCCTGTTTTGTTTTCTGAAAATGATGTTTAACAAATATTTGAGAAAAATAATCACTAAATAAAAACAGCGAGAATTTGAAGTCTTTCATTCAAATGAAAAATGGTACTGTTGGAACAAGTGACCTTATCAACCTCAAATATTTACATGGGGAAAGTCTGAGGCTAAGTATACCAGCATTTTCAACTAAAATAGCTGAAATATGTTGTTTCATATTGTTGTAAAATAAATAAAGTGTATCTTTAATTCCTGTACGAGTTTTGACCAATTTATCGCAAGAATATATACGCTAAAGTGTAATTAATCCGTAACACAGAAGGCCATGATTTTCTTGATTTTTTTCTTCGTTGCATTTTTAGATATAATCTCTTCAATACATGAAAAACTCGTTGAGCTTGGCATGACTCACATTCAAAGTGGCGACGTTAAAGACAGTGACCACGCTTGCAACGTCAAAACTTTATTTCATGTAAGGTCATTCCAAAACTCGCACAAATTAATTTCATGTATGTCATGGTCATTACAAAGTGGTATAGATTTGTGAATACTGATTCAAGTTTTTGCTGTAAGCATATTTTTGTCACAGCTATAACCGGAAGAAAACTGTAGAGATGTTAGTCTACAAAGTTCAAAAGTACAGAAGTATTATTTGTACCATGGTCATATATAACCCTATTTGTTTTACATTTCAGTATTTGTGTATGACTTAGTAACATATTTAATTATTTCCATTTAAATGCTCTGGCATTTCCCTTCACAATCATGCTTAAACTTCTGGAGTATGATCTTTAAAGTGGCGTCAAATCATCAAATATTGACAGACTAACATATTTTTTATATCATTTTGATCAGAAATGTCTCTAGATTTCGAAATCATAAAAATCACAAAATTGATTTCTTACTACTTAAGAACCCTAATCCCAGCCGGCGGCTCATATGTAGTGACCGCGTGATAAGGGCGAAACTAATACAGTATATACTAAGTGTTCCTTATTGTTTTATAATAATAGTTTCATTTGTATATGAAAACTTTATTTATTACATACTTACTAATAAATACGGGTTTTTTGTATATGCGATACGACACAATTGCTCTAACCCATATCAGCCCTCGCCGTATCACACCCCAAAACCCGTATCAGCCCGCAAAACCCATATCACACCCCTTTTGGGGAAAAAAATCGTTTTTCAATATTTCAAAAATTTAAATAAATCATAAGATAGTAGTTTTTATTAGTAAGTATGTAATAAACAGAATAAAACACGCCTTTTTCCATATCACACCCAGTATCAACCCTCGACCAATATCAGCCCTCGGGCCTTCGGCCCTTGGGCTGATATTGCAGTCTCGGGTTGATACTGGGTGTGATATGGAAAAAGGCATGTATTATTTTCTATATATACAATATATATATCAATATATATGCTTGTCTAACGTGAGTATTATGTATTAGTTTGACTCAAAGACGTTTGAGAAAAGGAGAGAAACAAGTACTTACCTTGAGACTTTGTAAGAATATTCTGTTTATAAATCTACCCGATCAAAACCACATGAATCAAGTCTCCGTAGATTTGAATGGTCAATGTAGTGTCTAAGCGATTAACGTATGCATGGAATACACGGAATTAAGGATGGGTGTGCCATTGAAATCCATAATTGTTGCATGCTTTGTAACACAAAACATTTAGACACTAGAAAATAAATAAAAAATGAAATTGTGCAAACATTTCATTCATAAAACACAATGAAATAAAAAAAAAAAAAAAATACCTCGCATATCCATTTCCTTGCACACTCAAAATTCAATGACAACACTCAACAAATTTCAAGTATTATATTTAATTAGACACTTTAACTAACATTTTATACCAATCCCATCAACGAAACAACATGTAATCACGTTATGAGACACTAATATAATAACCAAAAACGGGGACATATTTATACAACTACACTCATACATAGCAAAGTCGTAGTATTGTAAGATGTTCAGTACAATAAAATCACTGAAGAATAATAACTAACTCTGTTAAATGGTGGTAAATGGCAATGGCCAAATTTTTAACAAAGCATTGTTTAACAATTAACTTAAATTCATTTTGCAATAATCGGCTGAATTATTTCTTTTCTGTTAAGACTGCAATACATGGTTTGATGACGATCGGTATGTGTGGTAACATTGCATTAAACATTTAGGAAATTATTTCAAGGCCGCAAGTAAATGAACGAAATATACATCTTATCTGTCATTAAGCAAGACTAAGTACAATTAACTTAGGCATTTTATTTGTAAGTGGTAAAAGGAATTGACTTGTGAATGCAAGGTTGCGTCATTTTCAATAAAACCAATCAAAATAGTATATTATCAATAGGAAGGTGATGGATACTGTTTTGGGTTCACATCGTGGCCTTTGTCAGATGTAAATTATTTATTTCTAATACACTGTAACGAAGCAATCATGAGTAATGTATGTCCTTAATCATAAATGACACATAATTTGCCGATTGAAAAGAAACAATGGGACATCCCTTTAAGAGACAAATTATTATTACTTGTTGGCTTATATAGATACAAGTAGGCCTATGAAGTGGAACACTCATCCTTAAAGTTCACATTTTTTTTCAATAGAATGAGTTGACTCGGACTACATTATTAAGATATCGCATGTCATGCACTGTTTGTAAAGTACAAAACATCGCCTTTATTGCTGGTGACATCTGGTTTTCCTATCATTTGGTACGAAGCGTGCAAAATACACTATTAACACAGAAGAATTCAATGTTCTACTAAATACTATTTATAAAGAGTCTTCATAAAAATACCCTAAAAAGTCGTTCAGTGGATTTTTATTTCCAACATGATGACAACAGGTACAATTTGAACCTCAACAACATTCATTTTGTTATTGAGTATTAAAACAACTACAACAACCCAGGTGGAGTATGAAATGGTCCGGGTGGATGTTGCGGTATCTTTGCTATAACATTCAAGTGAGGTGACACTATAAATGATACCGTTGGAAGGACGGTCCAACTACAAACAGAACACAATACATCTCTAGCACACACGTAGGCATACACACATAAGGAGATATTAGTCAAGTGGTATAGGACAAGTATTTAGCGCATGATAAGGCAGCTCCTGCGAATTCCTCAAAATTTATTGATTAATGTATATGCTTATTGTATTAAGTGTATATATTACATATATATGTACTGTAGAGCGGTTTAAGGTAATTGAATAGTGTCACCATTTCTCAGTAGAATTTCTTCAAATTTTGTAGCTATATTGCTTTGGAGTAAAGAACATTTTCTGCTACAAAAACAATATAGATTGTCAGAATTTTAAGGATTTTAAATGGTATGTAAAAAAGAGTGAATTTTGAAGAAAAAAAATGAAAGACACAAGTTTTTGCAAAATAATGTCAATAAAAATGATAGTGCCATAGATAAGTATTGCATTAATGTATATCAATTTAATGAATGCTAAAATTGTGTAAAATTAATTATCTATAAACGATTAAAAATGTACATTATATAATAAAACCATATACACATAGTAATTGCATGTAAGAGTTATCTGTCCTGAAAAACTTCACAGTAGTGAAAAAGGTAGCCGCGCCGGTTTCCTGAAGTACAGAAAAATGGACACATGTGACTCATTGATAAAAATCAAGTGAATTAATGCCTGGATTGCTTTGAAATAATTTAATATTGAGAGAACACACTGTTCTGTCAATAATAAACACACAATATTCATCAGTTTAATATCAAACATTAGAATATGCGGAAATTGTGATACTGTCTCCCTACATTGGATTTTCAACTAGGGACGTACTTCCTATTTCCGTTTATCAATACACTCCTATGACCTTAAAGTGGGAAATTCCAGCAAGATAGGGCGATATGAAACGTAGCATATTATCATTATTATTTTTATTAAAGTGTTTAACGTCCTATCAACAGCTAAGGTCATTTGACAACGTGCCATCATGTGTGTTATGTAAACGTGCATGTGTGTAGGAAATACCGGAGCACATGTTTCGTACAAAGTGTGATACTGTTGGTCGATGACCTAAACTGTTTTTATATGTTACAAATGGCCTACACTTTCAGTGGTATGAAACTTAATCTACATATTTAGTGGTATTTTTAACATCGTCTATGCCTGTCGAATTCCTGTAGTGATATGTCTATCATGGTCTAAACCGGTATGTCTATCATTGTCCATACCTGCAGCGGAGTGGCATGCTAGTCGTGGAGTATTAATGTAGTGGTATTTGTTTCTATTATAGTCTTTACCTGTAGTTATATGTTTGACATTGCTTATGCCTGGAAAAATGTACACTATCATTAAATCCATCTATGAAATGGTTAGATCTTGTGTAAAATATGAGTCGGAGTTATCTACCTTTTTCAATGTCACAAACGGGCTTATGCAAGGGGAAGGGTTATCTCCCTTTTTTTTTTCTCTATATATCAATGATTTGGAAAATGAGTTGATCATGAAAACCACTGACTGTGTTGAATTAAGAGAAACATCGCTGTTTTTGAATATGTATGCGGACGATACTGTCTTTTTTCTGAGTCCATAGAAGGACTTCAGACTATGCTTGATACCTTGTATTACTATAGTACCAGATGGAATATAAAGGTCAATGTGGCCAAAAAGAAAAACGTTGTCTTTCGTAATGGCGGTAACCTTTCAAATAATAACAGATGGCATAACAATGGAAAAACCATTGAAATTGTTGAGTCCTTCAATTATCTGGGTGTAACATTGTTTTATAATGGAAAGTTTACCCAAACTCAGAATATTATTAGTCAGCAAGGTCGAAAATGTGTATACCGCATAACGAATATTTGTAATAACAATCTTTTTAACATTGAAACTAAATTATACGTATTTGATATTTATGTTTCAAGTGTATTAAACTACGGCTGTGAAATATGGGGATTCCATGCTGCCCCTGACTTAGAGAAAGTGCACATAGATTTTTGTAAGCGCTTACTTAATGTTAGAAGGTGTACTCCAAACAATATGTTGTACTCTGAACTTGGTAGATTACCACTTTGTATAATACGGAAAATGAGAATTATTAAGTATTGGTTTAACCAGAGACCTAAAGTAAAGGGACCGCCGACTCCCAGTGGCGGGAAAATATGTTACCGATTTCGCAGTGCCCTCACCGGGTGTCATACAATATCAAGGCCGATAACTCGTACCGTCTATTCGCCATTGGTAAACACTCGAGTGCTGTCGATAGAAATATTGTTAAGCATCGATTTCACACAACATGAATTAAACGAACTGTGTGAGGTATGTGTGTTATTCTAATATCATATTCCCACACCTGAAATAGAAAAAAAGCAATATCTAAAGCATTATTCGTGGTCAATAACATAATGTTCACGAAGCAGCCGAGTCGGATTTTTTCAGTTTTTAGTCTGTGGTTTCACTTTCACTTCACCGGTCAGGTGCCGTTCTGGTGATAACCTCTTGTGAGAACATTCGCCTATTTTGTATGTCAATACTTGTCCACAATATATTTGTAATCAATGTGCCTTGTATGTATACTATGCTATGTAGTGAGCTGCACCCTCATGTACAAGCTGACAAGTACACATGCCGTGATGATGATGGTTCCCTTGTTGATGATGGTTCCCTTGTTGACTCACTCTCTGGTTCCGGACAGCAATATAAATATCCTAAACCTTCTTGGACACGTCCCGTGTATACTTTAGGCCATGTTGCTTTATGTTTTCAAAAATAATCATAAGAATAAGAAAGCAAATATTAATAATCAGATTATTGTTTTTATTGCACATAATCTCATAAATTTATAATATGAAATTAACGGTAACAACTTAAATATAACATTTTTGTCTTCTCAATTATTTTTTATTACATACAGCTTCATACTCAGCCTCTCACAAACATGTGACATCATATAAAATTATAATAATGTAAACAAATGAGTCATTACAATAACAAGTACCGTGTCATTATTTGGAGTAGAAAGATATATTTTTTAAATTAAATAAAAACAATTAAATCACGACCACATGTTTACCTATATTACACTTGTCACCGTGCAGTGGATTCCACTAAAATTGCATACAGGTCTGTTAATAACTTAATAGTTTTTTTTCTTTAATTATTTTAACTTATTTGCATATTTTGGTGTATATTTCTGTTAATAACATATTTCTGTCAATAAAATATTTCTCTTAATTGCATATTTCTGTTAATAAATTCTTTTCGAGGAAAATATAATAAAATATAGATCTTAACAGCCAGTCAGTGTATTACGGTTAATTGCAAATTTCTCATACATTGGCATTATGTGGACTATCCAAAATAAGAAGAATTTTCTGGTTTTGGTGCTCGAGTCTACACAACAAAATTCACCTCTCTGTGCTGCAAATAGTCAAATGGTAATTTCAGATATTTTCCACCCGTACAGGGGCGGATCCAGAAATTTTGAAACGGGGGAAGGGGGCGAAGATTTGTATGTGTCACGGAGGGGGGCTGTAAGCAAATTAATATGGCATAAGTCGTTTTTTATGTACAAAAAAAATCCTGAACAAGGGGGGCAAATCCACCCTTGCCGTATAGTATATAATAAAAGATTTTAATATTATAATAATAATAATGGACGTTATTTACCCTCGGTTACCATCTTGAGCCATCAGCTCATTTTGAGAGATAGCCGAGCGGGAATAGTATTTACATTATTTACAGGAGACGGGGAATTTTATTATTTACACCTACACAGGGTTTTTTATGATGGAGGAAACAGAAGGACTGAGAAAACCATCATGTCACCAGAGAGATCTAGCAGGAAACTCTATAGACATACCAGGGCTCGAACCTAAACACTATATCGGTCTATTGCTCCATGGCGGTCACGCACCACTGAACTACCTTGTCCATGCATTATACCACCGAGCCACTGGGACACCCGAAATATTGACTTTTGAAAGTATACATAATTACATATCTGATAAGTGATTTATTAATTGACCTGTGAACAAATTCCTGGTCAGGTCTGTATAGTTGCACGTGAACCTTATTATCGCTAAAAGTCAATAATTGTACTATAATGTTGTATTTGCACAGAATTATAAATAACAACATTCCAATTACTTTCTACATGTATCTCTATTATGGCAGGAATTTGAATCAACCACTGATCCCGTCGACGACAGCTTGCCCAAAGAAAAAGCGAAAAACATAGTGAAAGTTGAACGTGACTTAGTAAAGAAAGTCATTAACCTCGTCATAGTGGACCCCATTATTCCTGACAGCATTAAGGAGACAATAAAATCTAGCAACCGTAATTATTACTGTATACTGGGAAACGTCTGCCCGGTATTAACTTTTGCCCACAATGGTGAACACAACACTAGGAGTAGCGTTTGACGACAAAGCAATATTTTATATATATATAGACGATGGCAGTGGGTAAAGAGGTATGGCGGAAAACTGCCCGTATTTCCCAAAGTCGGCATTTATGAAAACGGGGAAAAAAAATAAGGAGTAAAGCATTTCGGGTAGCAAAAATGCATACAAAAGATACAAAACCAATTGAATATGAATTTTGAAACTGCTGAGAAATTAGGTATTGCTAATATGATACTGCAAATATAGCCATATACACTATATCTATGAAAGTGATGGGGTTTCCCGGACTTAAAAAATACTTTCAACACTTTCCCATCCGAGGACCAACTTTTGAATAAACTTTTTGTGACCGTGATGTAATTTGCAAAAACAAATCGTATTACGGAAAAGTGGTCCTTCTTTGGGAAAGTGCTCAAAATAATGGAAAACAGGGGTGATCAAGTTTCTCTGAACTGCGACCGGTGTTTCTCGGGTTAGATAAGTTTGTAATTGCCAATATCTATATGTTCTATGTAGCCAAATGTGTAACGCAGTTTACTTGCGACTAGAAAATAAACGGTGCAGGTTCGATTCCTCCTTCAGTTTATTTTTTAAAATATTTAGGCATGTGATCATTTTCCTTAATAAGGCAATAGTGTTTTTTTTAAATCGATGGAACATTTTGTTTTCATTTTAATAACATACCTATTGATTTATCAGTTTTGTTAGTAATAATTTCTTTATTATTTAGTGCGACATACTTTTATCGAAGCATGTCAACAAATCCCTGTACACGTGTACAGTACAGCTACGCTTTGTAGGTAAGACTATTTTTGATGAAATTTATGAATTGTTTTACCCTCCAACTGGCAATAGTAATTATGTCAAGTGCTTAAACACCAACAAATAATGCCGAAATACCAAATATGTGGTCTGTTTACAATTATCTATTCTTAGACACGGGATTCCGATATTGCTACCTGTATAAAAAAAAATACCTGAGGACGCGTCATAACAGTGCACGGTTGGATGCGCGCACTAGCGTAACATAGCTTTGGGGAAATAGGCATAGCAACCCGCCATATCTCTTTAACACTGGGAAAAAAAAAAGGATTGTATCATCACTTATGTGAGGGCTTGTTTACTGCCGAGCGAACGTTTCCCCGTATACTAAAAGGTTCTTATTCAGTGACATTATTTAAATATTATAAATTTATACAATATTAAAAGAAAAAACAATCATTGTATTTTATTTTTATAATCCTAAGTTATTCATCAACAATTAAACAAATCATATTTTGATATTAAACCTAGACTTTTTCAATTATGTGATAGAAGGCAACTTGGCTCAAAATGGGCCGAACAAATGTGTATGCTGTCAGGGCTAAACCCCGAATCACACCGATTTACGGCTGCTATCAATGTTGACCGCCATTCTGCATCTTTGGGAAAGCCAAAGTAATTAATACACTGTCCTGTTTTCTTACTGGAGTTGGTACAACCGACCACACAACAGTGTTTGCCACCCATTGTTTTACCCCTGGAGCAAACCGGAAGTTGCTTTCTATACCACCCGGTGGGGGCGCTGCGAACATCGGGAAGCTCCTTGGTTGATTATAGAGCGTGACGTCATGGAGTCGGCGGTCCCGTTAATTTAGGTCTATGGTTGAAATTACTTGAAACAGATAACTGAATTTTGAAAGCCTTGTATAATGATATGTTGTCTGAAGTAAATACAAAGGCCAACTGGCTTAGTAATGTGAAATCAATGTTAATGTCTCTAGGTTTTGAATATGTTTGGTATGATCAGAAAGTTGTATGTAAGAATCAATTTATAATGGACGTTAAACTACGTACGTCTACGTGATATTTTTATACAAAATATGAACATTATTTTTGAAAACTCTACGAAATGTTTTTATATAGATGTCAGCCCGAGGTTAATTGTCTTCAGTATTATCTTTGTAAATCTTTTCCTGAATCTTGTATTTTAACCATTGCGAAATTTAGATTATCTTCACACGACCTTCGTATAGAAAGGGGCAGATATGAGAGAATACCTCGTAATGAAAGACTTTGTTTAAAGGACGAATTGCATTTTATTCTTGTTTGTCCATTTTACAACGAAGTAAGAACACAATACATTGACAGATATTACAGAATTAGACCGTCTATGTAAAAATTAATTAATTAACTTCCTGTTAGAAGTAAGAGGAAATTGAATAATCTTTCCAAATTTTTAATATCTGCTTCACAACTGAGATCAAATGAATAATTACACATATTGTCCATCCTCCATAATATGTCTGTATTGCTGTGTATCACTCACTCAATTTTGTAAAATGTATTGTAATGTTTATGCTGATTAGCCGAAAGGCTAAAGGCCAATAAACTAAACTAAACTAAGCCTGTAGTGGTGTATTGATCATGGTATATACCTGTAGTGGTATATTTAACGTGGACTATGCCGACAGTGGTAGTTTTATCATAGTCAATTTCTGTAGTGGTGTGTTAAATATTGACTTTATCTGAAGGAATATGTATCATTGTATAAACCTGTAGATATATGTTAAACATGGTCTCTACCGGTACTGGTGTGTCTATCATGGTCTGTACCGATACTGGTATGTCTATCATGGTCTCTACCGGTACTGGTATGTCTATCATGGTCTCTACCGGTACTGGTATGTCTATAATGATATCTACCGGTACTAGTGTGTCTATCATGGTATCTATCGGTACTAGTGTGTCTATCATGGTATTTACCGGTACTGGTATGTCTATCATGGTCTGTACCGGTTCTAGTGTGTCTATCATGATATCTACCAGTACTAGCGTGTCTATCAGGTCTCTACCGGTACTAGTGTGTCTATCGTGGTCTCTACCGGTACTGGTATGTCTATCATGGTCTCTACCGGTACTGGTATGTCTATAATGATATCTACCGGTACTAGTGTGTCTATCATGGTCTCTACCGGTTCTAGTGTGTCTATCATGGTATCTATCGGTACTAGTGTGTCTATCATGGTATCTACCGGTACTGGTATGTCTATCATGGTCTCTACCGGTACTGGTATGTCTATCATGGTCTCTACCGGTACTGGTATGTCTATCATGGTCTGTACCGGTACTGGTATGTCTATAATGATATCTCCCGGTACTAGTGTGTCTATCATGGTCTCTACCAGTACTAGTGTGTCTATGATGGTCTCTACCGGTACTGGTATGTATATCATGGTATCTACCAGTACTAGTGTGTCTATCATGGTATCTACCGGTACTAGTGTGTCTATCATGGTATCTATCGGTACTAGTGTGTCTATCATGGTATCTACCGGTACTGGTATGTCTATCATGGTCTGTACCGGTTCTAGTGTGTCTATCATGGTCTGTACCGGTACTGGTGTGTCTATCATGGTATCTACCGGTACTGGTATGTCTATCATGGTCTGTACCGGTACTGGTATCTCTATCATAGTCTTTACATGTAGTGATTTGTCTATCATTGTCTATACCTGTAGCGGAGTGGCATGTTTATCGTGGTCTATTAATGAGTTTGACCTATTTTCTATTATAGTCGTTACCTGTAGTAATATATTTTACCTGTAGTGATATATTGATCATGGTCTATACCGGTATTGGTATGTCTATCATGGTATCTACCGGTACTAGTGTGTCTATCATGGTCTCTACCAGTACTAGTGTGTCTATAATGATATCTACCGGTACTGGTATGTCTATCATGATATCTACCGGTACTAGTGTGTCTATCATGGTCTCTACCAGTACTAGTGTGTATATGATGGTCTCTACCGGTACTGGTATGTATATCATGGTCTCTACCAGTACTAGTGTGTCTATCATGGTATCTACCGGTACTAGTGTGTCTATGATGGTATCTACCGGTACTGGTATGTATATCATGGAATCTACCGGTACTAGTGTGTCTATCATGGCATCTACCGGTACTAGTGTGTCTATCCTGGTATCTACCGGTACTAGTGTGTCTATCATTGTATCTACCGGTACTGGTATGTATATCATGGAATCTACCGGTACTAGTGTGTCTATCATGGTATCTACCGGTACTGGTGTGTCTATCATGGTCTGTACCGGTTCTAGTCTGTCTATCATGGTATCTACCGGTACTGGTATGTTTATCATGGTCTGTACCAGTACTGGTATCTCTATCATAGTCTTTACATGTAGTGATTTGTCTATCATTGTCTATACCTGTAGCGGAGTGGCATGTTTATCATGGTCTATTAATGAATTTGACCTATTTTCTATTATAGTCGTTACCTGTAGTAATATATTTTACCTGTAGTGATATATTGATCATGGCCTATACCGGTATTGGTATGTCTGTCATGGTCTATACCTGTAGTGGCATCCTTATCTGGTCTATTAATGTAGTGGTATTTGTATTATAGTCTTTACCTGTAGTAATATGTTTGACATTGTTTATACCTGTAGCGGTATATTGATAATGGTCTATACCTATAGTGGCATCCTTATCGTGGTCTATTAATGTAGTTGTATTTGTATTATAGTCTTTACCTGTAGTAATATGTTTGACATTGTTTATACCTGTAGTGATACATTTATTCATGATATATACCTGAAGTGGTATGTTAGCCGTGGAATATGCCGGTAGTTGGATGACAATAATAGTATATATCTATACTAGTATTTTTATCATAGTATGTAGCTGTAGTGGTGTGTTAAATATTGACTTTATCTGAAGGAATATGTATCATTGTATCAATCTGTAGAGATATGTTAAACATGGTCTCTACCGGTACTGGTGTGTCTATCATGGTCTCTACCGGTACTAGTGTGTCTATCATGGTCTCTACCGGTACTGGTATGTCTATCATGGTCTCTACCGGTACTGATATGTCTATCAAGGTATCTATCGGTACTAGTGTGTCTATCATGGTCTGTACCGGTACTGGTATGTCTATCATGATATCTCCCGGTACTAGTGTGTCTATCATGGTCTCTACCGGTACTGGTATGTCTATCATGGTCTCTACCAGTACTAGCGTGTCTATCATGGTATCTACCGGTACTAGTGTGTCTATCATGGTCTCTTCCAGTACTAGCGTGTCTATCATGATATCTACCAGTACTAGTGTGTCTATCATGGTCTCTACCAGTACTAGCGTGTCTATCATGGTATCTACCGGTACTAGTGTGTCTATCATGATCTCTACCAGTACTAGCGTGTCTATCATGATATCTACCGGTACTGGTATCTACTGGTATCTCTATCATAGTCTTTACATGTAGTGATTTGTCTATCATTGTCTATACCTGTAGCGGAGTGGCATGTTTATCATGGTCTATTAATGAATTCGACCTATTTTCTATTATAGTCGTTACCTGTAGTAATATATTTTACCTGTAGTGATATATTAATCATGGTCTATACCGGTATTGGTATGTCTATAATGGTCTATACCTGTAGTGGCATCCTTATCGTGGTCTATTAATGTAGTTGTATTTGTATTATAGTCTTTACCTGTAGTAATATGTTTGACATTGTTTATACCTGTAGTGATACATTTATTCATGATATATACCTGAAGTGGTATGTTAGCCGTGGAATATGCCGGTAGTTGGATGACAATAATAGTATATATCTATACTAGTATTTTTATCATAGTATGTAGCTGTAGTTGTACGTTAATCATTGTCTTAATCTGAAATGGTTTGTTTATCATTGTCTTAACCTGCAAATGGGCGGATTGGTTGAGTGTTTAACACTTCGGCCTTCCACGCAGGCGGCCGGGGTTCGATCCCCGAAGTCGTCGCGCGCATGGAATATCAGAGAAAGTGTTTTGCTCCTGCCCACACAACTCCAACAACCCAGGGGGAGTATAAAATGTTCTGGGTTGGATGTTGCGGTATCTGTGATGTAGCATTCAAGTGAGGTGGCACTATAAAAGATGTCGTTGGAAGTACGGTCCCACTACAAACAGAACACAATACATCTCCAGCACACACGCAGGCATATACACATAGGGAGATATTAGCCAGGTGGCATAGGACTAGTAGTTAGCGCCTGATAAGGCAGCAACTGCGAATTCCTCAACAATTGTATATCATAATTGTATTAATTGTATATCTATGTACTGTAAAGCGCTTTAGAGTGGCTTATGTTAGCTAAATAGGGCGCTATATCAAATGTTCTTTATTAAATGGTATGTCTATCAAGGTGTATATCTGTAGTAGTGTGTTTAAAATAAAGTGAATGTAACATATAGTTATAGTTCAGTATGGTCTTTGTTAGAACTGAAAATGGTATAAATATAAATGAACTATATTTTTAACCATCTCTCTGACGGAAAAAGAACAGACGTTTGAAGAAGACATATTGTTAGAATGATGAAGTGGACGGATGAATGTATTTAATAGTCACTAAAATGATATGCACGCTACATACTATTATAGGATTAAACATGACTCGTACTGTTTGTAACACTGTCTACGTGACAGGGGTTAAAGGTTATAATAACACAATTTGATTTGTTTTGATATCTAACTTTCGACGTGCATGTAAATTTACAACCGAGGTTATTTTTCTGAATTCGGAACAAATCTGATACAAGAGTCATGGACGTAAAGGGAAAGTTTTACCGAATTTCTTTACAATGTATTTCGTACCAAACACCCCTGCGGTAAATAGTAAAAGTTGTACGATTATCTCGATTAGGTATAGATAGCAAAACCAGATGAGACCAAACTGCTTCATCAGAAAGCTTATAAATAATGGATTTAGTGCACTACCTATCATAGCACTTACAAAAAAGAGGGACGATATTTTCCCTGTCACCATGGCAACGTACTCGTTTGTCCAGCTTAACAGGAGGGCAAATACACAGGAATTAGAGAAGCCAAACAGAGATACAAAAACCTAAACACCACTGTCCAACAGGTGTAATGACATGAACAGGAGTCCCAGGATAGACAGGAACATCAAAGTCAAATTAACCGCTAGACATACTAACGTGTTCAAATATTTTTCAAACGTTATTGAAATGAAACGAGCTCCAAGTACAAACAAAAAAAAGGTTGTCGAAATATAACCTCCCTCCTTTTTCGTCCAATGAAAATGTTCTACGCAATAGGACGAAAGCAACCCTATAAAGGTGTCAACAATAGCATTATGTACGAGAAATATTGTACTAATGATCAACAGCATCACAACTTTAGTTGATTTCGGTAAATTCCTTGCCTTCATATCAGTATCTGCTGAAATAATGCGACTTTTATTTTTTATGTCATATTTCAAATATGCAATAACGAATAATGAAGCAACTATAAGTGAAAGACCCCCGGTGAGAGAGAATGGAATGTATATATTTGACTGTGGGGAAGACGCATAATCTCGTAGGTTTGTTGCATTGTTGTCATGTGTCTTGTTTATTTCCGTTTTGTTTAGTAGGTAGGACGATGTAACCAAGGACGAGGAGGACGTATTTTTTAATCCTTCATCTTTAAGCTCAATTAAGAAGGGTGCCACAACCAGAGGGGCAATAACACTTCCAACGGCGAAAACGAAATTTAATCCAAGAACAACCACTCGGCCTTCTTGTTTCCATACTTGTAATACTTCAGCATTTCCTCCTGCAATGCAATAACAAAGAGCTCAGAAAGGAAACAATAGGAATACAATGACCTGGGCAAGACAAAAGATATAGTTAAATTGATAAGAATATGTATTTTGTGAGAGTGCATGAAATATTTATATGACGCAGGAACAAACATGTATTACTTTAAAGTAATGTCTTATGTAAGACTTCTACTCTGCACATACAATATATACAGGTATATACAGTTTTCTTCTACAACCACTATCGGTTTCCTCGCTCCCAACTCATTGGATTAACCTGCTGGAAGTTGGTTAACATTTGTTACCAATTAGTTGGTAGCACACTGGACGTCAATTTGTTGGTTGATCTTCTAAATGTGACGTCAAGTAGCAATGCCTTGCGATGTAATCTCCCATTGTGATGTTATGATTCCCCGATCAGAATCAGAAAAAATGTATTCCCAAGAGAAACAAATGATTTTCTAGATACGATATCTGGACGTCATGGGAGGTTGATTATCATGTTGTCTAACTCTCGTTAAATAGTTCTTAAACTTAAGAGAGACAATCGTTAAACATCGTATCTTTAAACATTAGAATATCAACTAACTCGAATTTAGTTGAAGCAGCATAACCAACTATCACTAGTATGTTTGCTCAATGTGCGTTGTCTATACAGTCAATGTAAATCAGATCGACCGAAATGTGGTTTGGTTTGGTTTTATATTGTTTAACGTCCTATAAACAGCTAAGGTCATTAAAGGACGTGCCTCCATGTGTGTGGTGTAAGCGTTCATGCGTGTATGTCTTGCGGCGAAGAGTAGGGTGGTATAGTTCCCTCATTGTGAAAGCGCGAATCTGATGTGGACTTTAAAGTGCTATCTCACTGAAATACCATGCCGAAGGCACCCAGCACAGCATTCTGCTCGGACACATAATACTGACAACAGGTGAACCAGTTGTTGTCATTTCTCCAGATTTCAAAATGAGTTAGTTACTTGGTTGAAAAGTACAAATGAAGATTACTCAGATAGTAAGCAGTTATATTGCAGTTATTTGACATTTATAGGCATTTTTGACCCAGCTTTCTATATGACTCAGTGTAATCCGCTTTAAAAGTAAATACTGTAAATAAAAGATAAAATGTGATCTTTTCATATTTCTGGTAACGATATTAAAGTAGAAACATTTTTGTTCTCTTCTCAAATTCAGTAAATTTACAGTTTTGTATTGTTTCATTGACAAATATCAAAGAAAATTGAGATTTTTATCCTTTTGGTAATATTTTGTATGTCTTTTACGGTAGACTATCCGAGTTACATACGTTTTAATAGTAATGTGGTGTTATGACAAATGATATAAATATTGTTTTTATTGTGGGACACATATCATCACGTATTCCTGATTTGTTTGAGTTAATCAGTTCAAATTGATATTTTATTCCTAACTCAGTAATAAGATGCTAGATGTCTCAAAGGTAGTTTCTATTTGTTTAATTTAAAATATTCCCACGTAATTTAACCCTTGCCTTGTCTATTAAATAATACCAAAGACGTGTTTTAAGTGCCTTTCGTTTGCCACTTACCTGTATCTATAATTCCTTGCATCAGTCCAACAATTAAGTAAGTAGGTAACATAGCCTCGATCATCACACACCATGGCACTGTAGCGATGGCAACACCCATTATAATGAGTGCCACGCTAAACATCAACTTCCGGTTTACGCGAGTGTATATAAATCCTTGAACAAATGAACCAAGTGTATACTACGAAAATAGTTGTCATGATCCACGAACCCTGCTCGAGATCAGTTCCACTGATCATCCTTAAATCAATATAAGAGGGACCAAATTGACTTTTCCTCCACCCCTACAATACATAAAAGAGGTAATTTAACGGGTATCTTTGCTACATAAAATATGATATTGTTTAAAGATATTGACATGCGCCGAAGACAAACTTTTCGATAGAGCACTCTCTGTGGCCACAGGTCTTACTCTCGACCGGAATGCATCTCAATTGTAGGTAAAATAGGACAAATTCTACCACAATCTTAATGATGTTTTTTTATGTACAGCATACAATTTAATTAATGAGTATGGAAAATTAGTACATGTAAGTAAAATGTTTAGTTCAAATATACGAATTTACTTACGATAATGAAAAACGATATGTATACCCATATGGTACAGGCAACCTTTTCGTTGAATTTCTGGTCAGTCCGGTATCTTCGCCATATATTCTGAACACGTTTGGGGATATACCAGTAGCCCCTGTTCGACTCCTCGCTTGCGGGATGTCCGATTACTGTACAATGCATCATATCCCCAGTAGGACTCGCTTGCCTATTTTCTTCAACTGGTACCTCCAAGTCAGTTATACTTTTAATTATCAAAGTTAATGATATTCAGTTAAAAGTTTTGTTTGAGTTTGGAGGTTAACGTCACTGCAAGGGTCATAATCAGACGGATGCATAGCGAGACACCACCGCAAAAAGAAAGTGTATAGGAAAAAAGGAATTAGACGAGAAAGATAGGAAGAAGATTCCAAGTGTTTAAGGAGGCAGTAGTTCAAACTATTTTGGTCTCATCCATGTCCTCTTGGTTGAAGGCATTGCAGAAAACCCATTACGCCTGTTACGATACACATGTAGCGAGATATATAATACTGGTTTCGTTAATGTCAGGGAGGCAATACACCAATATACCCTGCCTCCTGCACACACACAATTACGCATACACAAAACCAAGAAGGCACGTCCTTAAACGACACAGTTAAGCTGCTGATAGGATGTAAACGAAATAAACCAAACCCAGGACAACAATCAACACATGATTCAATATAAACAATAAATTGGTTCATTATATACTGAATTTCTTTCTTAATTTCTGCTCTTGGTTTTGTTTTTGTTTTGTTTAACGTCTTGTAAATGGCTAACGTCATTTAAGGTCGTGCCTCTATTAGTGTATGTGGTTTGGTGAAAGATAAATTCATCTGCGAATCTCGGTTAGTTCTACATGTAATACAGTGTACTTGTTTGCTCAATAATTATCAGTTGTTGAAAAAAATATGTTTTGAAAATAAACAAATCATATATATGTATGAATATTAAATTCTATCATCTTCTTAAACGATCAGATTGTCTTTATGTCAATAAAGTGTTTTTTAATAACAAACAGCACGACCTTCTCGGCCGGTTAATCTTTATTTTCATCAAGGATCCTTTTTCAATTTGTGCTTCTGAGATATTAGATTTTATGTATGATTTAATCATGCATATGATACCACGAATCCCGCTTCATTAAAACAATAACATTCAGGTTACCTCTGGTGCAGGGATGGTTTCAATATTAAATGATACTACTAAGAAGGCTAAATAATCAGTTAATTAAAAAAATGATTTCTTTCCAATCTTCCACATATTTGGTTTTAATATTAAATGAATACCCCTTGTATTTTTTTTTTATAGAGTAAGAGAAAATATAACCGGAAAACAAAGAATAAAAGAAAAATTACGTTAATTAGTTAAGTATGTACGTAATAGCTATCGTCTTAAGTGGAGGAATAAATCGCTTATTAAAATCAGGGCCTGTGCAACGCTGTGCATACTGTGCTGCAAAGCGGCAGAGTCCATGTATTCAAGTGCAGTCGGTGCCCCTGCTAAAATACTGATCGAGATCTCAAAAATGTTTCAATGTTGCAGTTGTCAACAGCCCGATACTCTAAGTAACATGTCAGTCAGTGTAACAATATTATGGTGAGTGACATGAGGCACAATATTTATATACAGTTAATGAAAATAACACACATCAAGACATCCCATGGCAATTACGCAAAACAAGTACAATGGATTAGTTAATGGTTTACTGGGTTTCACGCCCTATCAACAGTAGAGGTTAATACGTACTCGCTTCATTGTTCGTTGTGTTTGTGTGTATGTGTAATATACATCATTATTGCTGAAAAATAATTGTCCAGTAACGACAGGTTTGGTTTTAGTTCATAATAAAACGTATATTACATATTAATGGCTAATTCCTCTACTAGTCAAATAATGAGTATGAAATGTAGCCTCGTTTGTGTTTAATTTATCCATAGCGTCCAAGGTCTTCTAAAGGTACAGATTTTAAATATTTTCATAATTAACACACACACGTTGGAAACAAATCAGCAATCAATTCAAAAGACTTATTATATTGTTTACATTTGAAATCAAGAACCTAAAACCAGTTGGTTTTTTAACATTTTTCAGTGTGAAACTATACTAAGGAGTTTCAAGATCCAACTTTTCCATTCTTCATCCCGGATGAAATAATAAACATTGGTTATTTATTCTAAAAGACTATTTTTTTTTTATAAAAGTTAGGTGTTTTAACATTGTTTCTTATGATCCGTCGACAGTTTATGTCATTCAGGGCCAAACAACACTGAAAATAAACGTTTACGAAAAGGATCTGTATTTATTGGTTTCATAAGATTAAACGTCCTAATCAACAGCTAGGTATGTATGTACTGTATGCATCTATGTGTGCTGGAGTCAGGGTACGTGTGTGTGTGTATCTCCTCGCGATAGCTTGGATATGATGCCGAATTAAAAGTGCTATCTCACTGAAACACAATGCAAAAGTCATGCCGTTCACAATTGCAACCGGTCACATTATACTGACAACTGGAAAACCAGTTGTGATTACCCTTAAGTTTGAAGTTAAACCGGGAATAACAACTACCGGTTTAAGCACCTTGATATGTCCCGGCCTTGGGATTGGTCCGATCGCCCAACCCACTTAGGCGAACGTTTAACACCAACGCCAAAATTAAGTAGATCAAACTTAAACAAAAAGTTAAAATGATGTAAAAAATATAGCAGACGGATTGGTTGTACAATATGGCATTACCTATTTCCAAACAGATTAAATGAATGCAATTAATCATATATGAATATCACAAAAGCAGTTTTAATTGTTGTTCTATGTTATAGAATGTTCCAAGCATTTGTTGAAAGTCAGGACACTCGCATACATTACATGCATAACGGCCCATCAACAAAGAAGAGGTCATTAGGGCCACAAAATGGTAGACATAACAAACTAAAAAATTAAATAAATGGTAAAAGAGGAACGTCAACTTGAATATTTATGATTCGAATGTTTGGCTCATGTTTTACGTAGATGGTTCCTGACACGCTATGCACTGAGGCTTGATTTCAAGTTTCAATAAATATGAACACTAACAATTACCAGACTACTGTACACTATCTAGTGTGTCCCACAGTGAATAAATGGGGAACGGAAAAGTGGCACGAAAAAGTGCGCATTGGACCAAATATGGCACATTGGACCTAAAGGCATATTAGGCCAAAAAGGATATTTTAGTTGGCCGCTAATAAAAGTGCCTTTTAGCCTTGAATTAGATAAATAAACTGAGCACTTAATTAGCCGTTAATTAAGGTGCCCTCGTTGGCCTGACCTCGTATTATACCTATAAGGGCACTTAATTAGCCGTTAATTAAAGTGCTCTTTTTGGCCTCACATTAGACCAATAGGGGCACTTAACTAGAGTGCCCTCTTTGATCTAATGTGCACTTTTTTCTTCCACTTATTTGGCAGACGCAATATATGTTTTAACAGCTCTGCTTGACTGCAAATAGCATCTATTTTCTTTCTTATAACCACCTTAGTTTAGGAGTGAAAGTCTTAACTGCTTCTGATATCCCCTAGGGCTCTGACCCTGGTTTACTTGCTGCTTCAAAAAACAAGATAATTTGCCTACTGTAATTTGAAGTCATTATGTAGGGCCTGTGTATTACAGTCTTTCACTGACCAGGGCCACCCCTGCAGGTGGGTGATCCGCAAAATATACACCTGCTGTTACCCACTACATTTAGGTGGCCACTATTGTGGGAACCCCCTGCATACTTTGGGATTTGCTTTGGTGTTCACTATTTGGGGACACAAAAGCGACCAAAACAAATCTGCTGCGCCCATTGCAATAGTTTGGATCTTTATCTTTCTTTCCACTTCTAACTACCTTTTATTTCCAAGCGCCTTGCTTGGCAACACCTAACATTGGGCTTGAATGTTGAGCGTTCGCCCTGGTGAGAAAGGCAATGTGTTCTGTCCCCAGGCCAGGAAATCCCAAAGTCTTTGGCAGTTGTTATTCTCTGCTTAACGTTAAGCATTTAGGGGGAAAGTACCAACTGGTTCACCCGTTGTCAGTATAATGTGACCCGGCGGAATGCTGTGCCTGGTGCCTCCAGGATGGCATCTCAATGAGATAGGATTATAAAGTCAGCATCAGATCCACGCTATCACAAGGAGGCAAGCACACCAACATACACTGTCTCCTGCACATACACACGCAAGCATGCATATACTACACACATTGAGGCATGTCCTTAAATGAACTTAGCTGTTATCAGGACGTTAAAGAAAATTAAACAAAACCACAACCAAACAGACCAGGGCAGTGGTTGGGAGGGAACGGGGAAGCAAACATGTTGTCAGTACACTTTTTTTTCAAAGGGCCAGAGAAAAAAAGGCATAGCGTGGCGCCATGCTCGGGCTTGTAGGAGACACTAATATCACATGATCATAAAGGTTACAGGTCAGTGATTTGATTGCCTTGTTTTGCAGCAGAAGAAAGGCTGCTTCCTCTTTTTCCAAAATGATGTAGATAGAGGCTGCTGTTACATTCAGACAGAAAGTTCCATAGACTGTTTGATGAAAAGAGCCTTAATTTGATTTCTTCAAATCAAATTGAAATAAATATCAGTATAAAGTCATATATTATACAATCAATGACCGATAGTGTCCTAAATAAAGTTTATTTATTATCATCATTGAGGAACTGCTCTTTATAAAAAAAATAACTGAGACTGGGGAAAATAGCGGTGAAGGTTTACTTTTGATTTCATCATAAGCACAGTCAGCTTCTAGGAAATTGTCCTCTCGCGACTGCGCATAGGCCATACCTACATTACACATGGCTTCATTTTGCGTAAGGAAGACCAGCCTTAGTATCATGCATGCGATCAACCATTTACAGTCAAACACTTTATGATTGAATGCGCTGATTTCAAACAAAAACGTGACAGATGTAATGATGTACCTTCTATGAAAAGATTATTCGATACAGTTTCTGTGCAATTAATATATGACTATTTACACTCTATTGATCTTTACAATAAGATATAATATATTGTGCAGTCAATTTGTTCGATATTGATGTATTTCATTAATCATAGTTTTACTTTTTACACAAACAATGTACGTTTTAAACGTGTTGCAACATTTCAAGACCGACTGGTCCCTTTATCAAGCTATGACTGAGTGAGCGATTAGTGTTATTTACCTATACAACGATGTGATGAAATTGTATATCTTACATGTCACTCGACCCGAGACGTCTCTCTTTTACAAACATTGGCCATGCGTTACATAGCTAAATAGTTTCATCTTAGCCTGTTTAAGTATGCGGATCACGGAAAGTACTCATTTACTGTATCATTAGGTTTATCCTACGTGCTTCTTATATGTTATCCCATAAACTGAACTCAAACAACAAATAAAAGAACTTCCCATTATCATACGATTGAGTTCATGTTATCATAGATCGACTTTTCTAGACACGCTGACTGTAAAAAATAATCGCATGATGACACATGCCAATCTGTCGTCCGTATTACACATGTGCCAAGGGGCACAATCGGATCTCACACTTTAACATTACTGCCAAATAAACTGTCAGGAAGACAATTATCTCAAGAATGACTGTAGAAGGGTTTGCAATCTTCAACCGCGGGCCCTATAATGCAATTCTTACGAACAGAACTTTTTCTTTGACCTAATACCGACTTATCGACAAATTGCTCCCTCTCTTGTGATACGAAATACCTTCTGCATATTTGTTTTCAATGTTCTACGTGACTCTGGTGGCTATATGCTCTAGTAATTCATCCACACATTTGGCTTAATTAATTGTTGAATGTTCGCCCATGTGAGGAGGGCAAAGGGTTCTGTCCCCAGTCCGGGACATACCAAAGTCCTTAATATGGTAGTTGTTATTCCCTGCTTAGCGTTCAGCATTTTGGTAATAGCAAGAACTGGTTCACCCGTTGTCAGTATAATTGTCCGGGCGGGATGCTGTGCTGGATACTTTCGGCATGGTACAAGTATTTCAGTAATATAGCACTATAAAGACGTCATCAGATCCGCGCTATCATAAGGAGGCAATTACACCAACACGAAGGCACGTCCTTAATGACCTTAGGTGTTTAAACGACGTCAAACATGATAAAACCAAACTAAATCAACTAGCTGAATTATATTAATTATCATGCGAACGATATATGCATAAACTGTATGTACATTTAAAAAGACATTAAACAATATTGGCACTTACCTCAAAATCATCACACCAGTTTCCCCGTAACGATGCAATTAAATTTCCTTTTTTTGCCAGTGTTTCTTGAAGGCCGCTTAGTGCCCGGCAAAACGTACTTAGCTGAACACGCTTTAAAATCTTCTACGCATCGGTATGTATCATGTTCCTCATTTTACATACATACATACAAAAATGCTGTAAAAAATATCTTAAAGTCAAACGTTACGTTTAAGTTAACCATCATATAACATCATTGTGCACCACAGTAAATAGTGGTTTCCTAGGTTTATATGACACCAACACAGGTATCGTATGTATCGTATACATACTTTATACATTATCCTTTATAAATGATGTGCTGCTACATGACTCCTTAAAACGAACAAAATAGAAAAATCACATATTTGTATCACCCAAATAGGTCAGCAGGGGTCAATTTGCAGCTGATTATTTCAATTTATTACGGCATTGTTTTTGTTTTTTGTTTTTTTGAGAAGTGCAACCTAATATCACATTATTATAAGGGTGTCTGAAATGATTGAGAAACATTGAGGTTGTGTAATGATGTATCGCTCGCACCAGGTCGAAATTGGGTGACGGTGTTAATGCAATACTGAAAATTTCCCACTCCGGTTACAAAGTGTCAAAAGAACAATGAAAAAGATGAATGAAAATAATCGGTCGTGATTCTTGACTTTGTTACAAATAGTTTTTGACATATCGTTTTGTAATGCGGTCGTGATACCGGTTTGAATGAAAGATGAAGTCTTATGAGAATTTAGTCGTAGTTCGAGCGTTGATTAGAAAACTGTACTTGCTTTTGGGTTTGCTAGATATTATTTACATAACCACAACAAATTTAACATTATAAAACTAGCACACGTGTAAAAAAAACACCAAAAAAACCCAACGAAGCCTTTTGTTGAAACAAAACAAGTTAATTATGAAACATCAATATTTCATTTTGAAGATATATACCACCAAAATTATCAAATTATGAAAACATGTTTATTGATAATGTTAACTTAGATGTAAAAAGAAAGTATGTGTCAATTGTGTAAACACTTAAAGGGATAATTTAGTGAAGTTAGTTTTTGTCAAAAACCACAAAATTCTTCATGACTAGATAGTTTGATACTCCTTATGAGCAATTCATGTCGAGAAATTGGCATGAGACAATGTTTTCTTGGCGTTTTAATCAGTATTGGAGACATCCTTAGCTGTACAGCCGTACGTTTTAGCGGCAGCTGTCGGCGAGTGTGTAACTTACAAAAATGTCATTCCAGCCGAGGAGTAAAGGTAACTTCTCGCTTTATTTACCTAGCCTCTGTCGAAAACAAGTACATGCATTTATTCTGAATCAAAATCATTTTCCAACAGCATATAAAAAATCGTTATAAATGAGTGATCTATTTTACTTTTAAACCTATTGATATCGTACTTTCTGCGGTTTGAAACCTCTCTCAGTATATCCATGCTCTAACTGAACCTGTTTGTTTTAATTCAAATCCAAATGTGAACAGAAATATCTGATTAAAGTATATGTTATGATACTTATAATTCTTACTTGCGATTTACTGTGTAAATTCAAGAATGTGTTATATGCCAACTCGGACTCATAGCCAACACTAAGTTGTCGGTCGACAGCGTAGTGCTGTACATGTTTACTTCTCACTGAAAAGCCCTGATATTGCGCTCTTTTGGGCGTAGTGATTTTTATCACGCCTTTCCCAAAACATTAAACTGACAACACTGGACGTTGGCTTCGGGTCATGTCATTATCAACTACTTAGACTTTCGTTAGGAAATATACATTTTCAGTATCAACTCGATTTGTAGGCTGTCATTTGACTAAAAAGCCCCTTTAAGATTCACCACAGATGTTTATAATACACGAAACAGTAAACTGATATCAACTGCGGAGATGTGAATGTTTCACCGAGTACGCGTGTTCAGTTGCACAAGATTTTACATTGAAAGGAATCTGAGGAGCCGATCAGAAGTCAGGAACAAGTTAAAAACGAAAGCAAATCATTGATCAGTCTATGCATTTTGAAGGCCTTTAATATCCAAACAACAAAGGAAACAACCCATTCTAGTATTGTACATGATTTACTATAAGCATATATAAGCATACAAAATGCTCAATTTAGGTTACATAACGAACTCACATGAATAGCTGTCGGAATGTTAATGGCATTCAGAATATGCTCAAAACCCTTGTTTTAACGACTATATCCCGCAGAAGGGTTTCATTTTAACATTTCGTATTATCTGAAAGATATTCTGATGTCAAAGTTGTTAACAACGGGCTAACATATTGTATACGCCTTCCCTCTTGGTTGCCATAGATACATAATTAAATTAATTATAAATTATACAGATGATTTGTTTTACTTAGGTCTCCAAACTACCATTGTATGAGATACTGAAAGATATATCCAGTTTTTTCCAGAAGAGACGCCTGTGTTCTATTATAATGCTTTCCATTAAAAAAACGACACGGCGATGTAACGATGAGAGGGTAAGGGTAAGAAAACACATTTTTTCATAATGTAACAACAATGAAAGAAGTAAAGAACTAAGTACTTTTGTAAGGGTGCTAAAACAATACATAACATACCTTAGTATAGAGAAGATGTTTGATTCCTCTGTCATAGTGTAATTTTCGTAAACAGGATCGTGGTTAAATTACACGTTTCATAAAATTAAACCTTCTACCGATTGATAACATTTCTTTGTTACCGTCTGATAGCACAAAGTGTGATAACTACGTATTTCATAAAACAACCTGGCATTAAGAACACGTATGTATATCGTCCGAAGTAGATATATGCATACCAGGGCCCGTGAAACGGCGTGCACACTGCTGTACAGCAGCGAAGTATTCGTTCGCCCCCAAATCCCCAGCTAGTATACCAACAATGATATTCAATATCTTACTTACTTCATGACCCGAATCAATGGAATGCGATTGTAGATCGAATCCTCATATAATATGGGTTTTTCTTCTTTTTTTCTTCTTCATGAAATCAAATAATGTAATAATTTCCAGAGTGTTTAATCACCTTGCCGATATAGTCGTTGGTTTCCAATCGAACAGTATATTTACATGAAGAAGTTCTGCGGACATCTGTAAAGATAATTTAAGCAATAAACTGCACAGATGTGGCAGACCAACTGGTCTGCCACATCTATGCAGTTTATTGCTTATATTTATATTTCCATAATGAGAATTCGCAATTTTTCTTTTATGTCTTTTCCAAATTTCAAATTTCCCGCTTATTACCGTCAGGTCAGGTCAGTATCTAGAACGGCACAACGATAACAGCTGACGTCATGCGCTATTTCCCATACAAAATTGAAAAGACTCCACAACTTTCGTTAATACTTTATTTGATTTTGATTTATATAAATATCATATTCTCGATTCATAAATAGTAACAAATGACATTTTGTAAGTAACTAATCAAGTGTCGTAAAACATTTTCCGATTTTATTGCGACCTATATCCGGCGCACGCACTCAACGGAAGCCCGCAGTAATCAGGTCAGAGTTATATTTGCAGTCCGGCATGTTGTTGATGTTGATCGTGCAACCGGAGAAGGTTGAATTGGTGAAAAATCCAGGCGTAAAATTGTTTGTTGATCTCACAGACACTTGAGACAGGCAGCTGGTGTTCAGGATCAAAGCAGAAGATACCGATAAGTTCGGTAGTGACAGTGTTAAGTAGCTCGGAGGTGCAAAGACCAACTTCAGTTATAGTCTCATAAGATGAAGCTGCTATTGGCAGTACTTTAGTAGTAATATAGAAGGGCTTTGCCACACCAAATATACAGAGCAGAGGAGATGGCACACCCTGTCAAATATTATTACAAACTAAACATTGTACAATAAGAAGGTTAGTTCGTACCTGAATTTTCGGATCAACATAAACTAGGGTATATGATAGATCGTGTTTTCTTACTGGGATAAATTACACAGAAACACAAGTGATTAAGAAAGGCATTTTATGACGTTAGCCCTGTCCGGTTGATGAACTCACGACATACGGCACCGAGAAATATCCCTTTTCCCATCGCTTTACCATCCTGGCCTTCTCATAAAGGGTTTCAATGTTGCAGGTGTCAAACCCTGGATACTCATTGACGATGTACAAACATGTCGTTATATATTTATCATGAGTGACATGGGATACAATGTTCTTGTGTATAAACACATACTAAAAAAAACATACGTTGTGACATCCCAATGCAGTTACGCTAAACGGATAGTAAGAGTATATTTATATTTTTTGTCGAACAGGAGGCCTTTTTGCATTAACAGTCACTTCGGTAGTAACATAATTGGTATTTGTTATTGTGATATTTTCAGACCAAGAGAGAAGTAATGAAATAAATCATATACAATGTAGGCTCTTTAGGTGAATATTGTTCTAAATATCACAACTATCAAACTGCATTCACGTGATGATAACTCCACCCACGTTTGAATTATTTCCCACAAAAAAACAAAGTATATTCAAAAATGTTATTTACCTATAAAAACAATAGTAGAAAATAATTCCCTCCCTCGTTTGTATCCCTATGGTAATGAAATTATACTCTTGATAAAGCACCCGAGGACCTTTCTAAACATGCACAATATTTGAATCCAGCATTTCTCATTTTGAAGAAAGTTGTTGAAATTGACCTACATTTGTGTTTGGGCTCTGCATCGAAGGCCCTGGGCATAAGTCAGGGACATACTTTTCATACCACCAAACTGCAACCATAGAGTAATTTCAAAGCCTTCCTCATAGGGGCGAACGCTCAACCAAAGACAAAAAGTGAGGCATTGTCATGGGAGACATTAGGAAGAAATAACCAATATATATAAACAAATAAGAGAACAAATAAGATCCCAAATATAGTCACCTCTTACGATCATGCAATGGGGGCAGTAGGTACAATTCTTACGCTCTCCCTGCAGGGACGAAAAACACGTAAACCTGACACTTTTTTTAATAAGAACTTAACGAAATGCCGGAGAGAGGTTTTAGTTACACTTGTACAGTTTTTGTTACAACTCGCGAACAGTAAAAGTATGCAGACAGTTTAAACTAATGATAAGGTCACATAGGGGAACTTTAAAAGTGCAATCGCTCTGAAATTTCATAATATTTGCAATGCAGCGTATAAGTTCCGGTAGTATTTGGGATAAATTGGAATATAATGAAATAAAAATTGAAGGTATTGTTGTGGCTTTACCGTGTTTTATTTGTTTGTTTGGGGTTTAACGTCTTCGCAACAGCCAGGGTCATATGAAGACGGGTGCCTAGGGAGACACCAAGTGTTGCAATGGGGACAATAGTCTCTTCCATATCACCTTTGTATAAGACACGGAAGAAACCCCCTGATTCTGCAGGGGTAACCTCATTAGTCGCCTTTGACGATACACATGCAGTGGGATGCTGAGGTATATTCTTGGTTTCTTCGATGTCACCTAAACAGAAGAGAAGAAACCACCCCCTGAGGGGGAGGGCAGCATTATACGACAGTTGGATGCTTCAGAATAACTTTATTTCATTATTTCTTCAATTGAAAAAAAGCGTTTAATGAAGGGAATTCTGATCACGTAAAACATTTTTTTTACTATTGCAAATTCATGCGCTTGAATCCTGGTCAGATTAATTCAAGAATGTTAAGCAACCTTTAAACTGATTCAATCTCTACGGAGGCACGGTAAACTAGTGGTATGACGCTGGGCTCGTGACCGAAGGGTTGTGGGTTTGAGTCGCGGCACGGCACTGTGTTGTATCTTTGAGCAAGATACTTTACTCCGCTTGTTCCAGTCTACTCAGCTGTTAATGAGTACGTGGTTGGGCAGTGCTAAAATTGCTGAATGCTATCTGTGAGCGCCGAAATGGCAGCACCGGCTGTATCCTCCCCAGGGAGTTGAGAAAGATATTGGCTGGTTGCAAAGGCCCTATAACCATAGATAATAATTTGTGAACCGCTTTGAGACGACCCACGAACTAGGTTGTGATCAAGCGGTATATAAGAACCTCGAATTATTATTATAATTAACACAAATATATGTAAAAATTCTACATGCTACTCTTGATTAACAGTGATTTAGGTATTATGCAAAATCGAGAAACGACAGCTTCCTCACTGCGGTATGCTCTGCTTAGTGTATGCTTTATTTTCTTCAGACCATTTATATTGCCAATTTGATTTAAAAAACAATCCTATGAAAGGTTTAAAATCAGACGTAGGAATTGTGATTACTTCCGATTGGTGGTCAACAGCCGATTGAGAAGCCTTATGTGAAAAAAAACACACTATCACAAGGATGCTAAGACACTCTGAATTGGGTTTAGTTGTAGTACTTGATATTAGACCATAGCTGTAATTAGGACATACCACACTAACAAACTAAATTGCCCACACACGCATTTATGTTTTATACTTAGTTGATTGTTTTAAAGACTAAATTCGAGCCCCTGGTCTTAAAAACATGTTTGCAGGGCAGGTGCTATATATTAAAATAATGAAGACACTCATAAAAATCAAAGAAAAGATTTATTTCAATTTTTCACAAAAATATAGTATATAAAAATAAGTGCTGTCTCTGTTGCATTATGTTGCAAAATGGTTTTATATTTAAACGGACTTCAATTATAGGATACATCTCAGAGAATAATGTGCTTAATAAACAGTGAGCGAATTATAGCGCTAACCTCCTATGAACGTTTGATAGAATTGTTAAAATATAGATGATTGATTGAAGGTTCTTTCTTACAACCAAAAACAGGCAAATAACGTCACAATAGGTTAACATTAACGTGACGTCAGGAAATTTTGATGTCGCAATGCCGAAAAAGGTATTAGACATTTTACAGAACCGAATACAAAAGAACTAATGTCGTATTTGTTTTAAAGCAAACGTGTTACATTTTACCGATTGATAAGTGACCTGTCAAACATTCTCGGCATATTCCGAGAAATTACTAAAGGTTAAAGACAATTATGTTATTGTCTGCTATCAAGTTCAACTCATACAATGCATAATCCTACAAGACATGATAAAACATATAAACAAGTTTTTATCCTTGCTCAGCATGATCAATACATTTATAATTTCAACAGAACACAATATATATATATATAGTTTCAAACCCCAGCATGAACTGATAAAGTATTAAAATGTAAACTATTGAAAAAAACATTAACGTTAGGATCCTAGCACAAACTGATAAAATATCTGTATATTAAAATCTAAGCAAGATCTGAAAAAGTATATGCATATACACTGTACATTACATTCTCGGCATATATTTTATATGTTTACATATTTCAATGTAGCATGTCATAATTATAAATATATATTGGTATATATCTGAAAAGTCACGAATTTAAAATGAAGAAAGAATCGTTGTCATACTTTCTCTTGTTTTGTGATATCGAAATATGGGAGACCTGTACTAATAATGTACAATCCTCAAAACGCATAGTGCGAAAATGCTATTTTCTATTATGTCATTTATCCATCCAATGTACAAAAGCATTCCTTAAGTTGACATATATTGTTTAGCATGAAAATAAAAATGGATATATATAATGAAATAAAAAAAGTGATATACAAGTTTAACATCAATAAAACTGGTTGATTAAGCTACCCGAAAGGGCCACCGAGACTTGATTGCTTTGTGTGGGTGCAGAGATACATATTGGTTACTGGATGACTTATGGCATACATGACCTGAAATGTGTCATGCCTGTCATCCATTCTTATCTCTGAAATCACTTAACCATGTTAAGCCAACAAACTACAAAGTTGTTTAACAATCTACCGTTTTTCATTATAACATTTACTAAACCTTTCCTGATACAGAAGTTATATTGTAAGAAACGGACAAACAACCCTGATTTTGAAAAGTATTGAGACCTTGATCATGTGCTTCGCATACTGATATGCGAAACACCACCTTGCATCCTACATTAACCTATTCAATTACGTTCATCTTTCACAGAGCTATTTTACCGAGCTAGAACTTATGGCCTCGGCAAAGAAATTTGACCTTTGACATCAAAGTAAACTTGACCTTGGGCGTACGGACCGAAATGTAGTATCCAATATATATAACATTTACATACTTTAAATATATTTCGTAAAGTTTTTTACGGAGCTAACTTCAGCAAGTGTGAAGTAAAGGCTGGTGAATGCATTTGACCTTTGACCTCAGAGTGGTCGTGACCTTTGGTGTAAGAACCACAACCTGGTATGTAACACATTACACCTCCACCCTACATTTACCTCTAAATTTCATCGAGTCAACTTCAGCGAGTCAAAATAATGACCTTGACCTTGGGTTTACGGACCAAATATTAGAAGACAAAACAGACCGCCTTCACCAAGCTGTCCGGAGGAATGTTCGTACTATTTTTCAGAGAGCAAAAAAAACACCAACAAAGATATGGAGTACAATATGATTAAAACATGATAAGCAAACGAAGCATATATATTCGATGTTCAAAATTTCTTGGAATCTACCATCATACATTCCTTTGTCATATAAGACATATTCCTAAGGTAACAGTGTTAAAGGGTTTAAACGCCCTATCAGCTTATGTTATTTAAGGACGTGCTTCATGTTGAGGCAAGCTGTTCATCAGAAAGCCTCCTTGTGGTAGTGCGGATATGATGCAAACTTCATAGCGCAATTTCACTGAAATCAGCGAATGTAAGCATAACAAGTTGGTTCATAGTACAGGCACTGTATCATATCATCTACGTGGAGTCCTTATTGGAGTTCTAGTGGTCGCCTTTAGTACATATCACGGATATATAAAGAAAACAACTAACAATTGGATCTAAATTGACAACATAGCACTGATATATAGCTAGGTAAGTACTGGTAAGAGCTAAATATACCCGACTTCAGAAGTTAACATTGTAATCATCCCGTGTAGTAGTTGTTTTATCGCGGATAATCCATCGACAATCTATGGGAACGGGCAATCTGCAGACTTTGTTTCTAAAACATGATATATTAATGGTTGCAGAAAATATAACGGAGCGGACAATAATACCCAAGTAGGTACGGTACATTAAGCTTTTAACACAACCAAAAGAAGATAACAACGGGTCTGAAAAAGCTATGCAACGGTCACGGAGTATGTCGCTTTGTCTTTACACAACGCGAGAACAAATTGTCGAGGCCGAAGCGGATGTCGTGTAACAGCCTTGGCACGTCTGGAATTATGATGATGGCAAACACAAACACCAGGAGGACAATCCCGATACTGCCAAGTCCCTTTGCCAGTGGCTTGTCCTCGTACACGCTGATTTTCTTCCTTACAGCAATGGCAGTCTTCTTCTTGTCGATTTTCAGCTCCGCAGTAAGAGCAGCCAGCAGTTCCGCAAGGGTTAGGGTTCTATTGAGTCGAGTGTAAGATTTTTCATCACTGCAAGGGCATTCACAGTCTGTAAATAAGATATAAAATATAAAGCGAAGTAAACATATTAGATATTTTAAATAAGGAAATACAAACTGTTTGCTTTAAGATTCCCTTAACGATTCAATAACGTTGTTTATTGATTTAAAGAGATATTAACAAAATCATATAATCAAGTATTTTGTTCTTTGTGAGTGAGGACATATACATGTACTTATACGCGTCAGGAAAACCTACAAAACAATTAGAAGTCTAGTTTTGTGTACTCCTTTTTGTTTACGTCTTTTCTATTGTCGTCTGGACATCAATGACTGAAATTGTCTACAGGCTTTACACAGTTTACATATATATACTAAATGTAAACAGGTATGGTGTAGAGTAAAGTAATATGCTTGGAATGGGGACTGACAGTATAATATGTATGATGTGGGTACTAACAGTGCCTAAGGTATGGTGTTGGTACTAACAGTACAATAAGTATGGTGTAGGTACTAACAGTGCACTAGGTATGGTGTGGGTACTGACAGTACAATAGGTATGGTGTAGGTACTAACAGTACAATATGTATGATGTGGGTACTAACAGTGCACTAGGTATGGTGTGGGTACTCACAGTACAATATGTATGTGGGTACTAACAGTACAATATTTATGATGTGGGTACTAACAGTACAATATGTATAATAATAATAATATAATAATAATAGACTTTATTTAAATTCGATAACGCATTGAGTCAATGACTCGTCTCACATGTGGTCGACATAAAATGTACAATATTTACAACAAGTGTGGGTATAGTGTGGGTACTGCCAGTACAACAGCTATGGTGATGCTACTGACAGTACAATATGTATGGTGTGGGTACTAACAGTACAATATGTATAGTGTGGGTACTGACAGTACAATATGTATGGTGTGTGTAATAACAGTACTCTAGGTATGGTGTGGGGACTAACAGTAAAATAGGTATAGTGTGGGTACTGACAGTACAATATGTATGGTGTGTGTAATAACAGTACTCTAGGTATGGTGTGGGTACTAACAGTCCAATATGTTTGGTGTGTGTACTCACAGTACAATATGTATGGTGGGTGTACTCACAGTACAATATATATGGTGTGGGTACTGACAGTACAATAGGTATGGTGTGGGTACTGACAGTACAATAGGTATGGTGTCGGTACTAACAGTACAATATGTATGGTGTGGGTACTGACAGTAAAATATGTATGGTGTGGGTACTGACAGTACAATTTATTACCCAATAGTCTATATAAATTATAATTAGTCATTTTTGACTTTTTCTGGGTTTTTGTCCAATTTCGGCTGTAGGGGTGAAACAGTCAAAACTGTTTTCCCGGTCAGAGCGAACTGTTACCCGGCGCGAATTCGATGCGCAGAAATCGAATACAATAGGTACAATAGGTATGGTGTGTGTACTAACAGTACAATAGGTATGGTGTGGGTACTCACAGTACAATATGTATGGTGTGGGTACTCACAGTACAATATGTATGGTATGAGTACTGACAGTACAATAGGTATGGTGTGGGTACTGACAGTACAATATGTATGGTATGGGTACTGACAGTACAATATGTATGGTGTGGGTACTGACAGTACAATAGGTATGGTGTGGGGACTAACAGTACAATAGGTATGGTGTGGGTACTAACAGTACAATATGTATGGTGTGGGTACTAACAGTACAATATGTATGGTGTTGGTACTGACGGTATAATATGTATGGTTTGGGTACTGACAGTATAATATGCATTCTGCCTGCTCTCTGATGAAGTTGGAAATGTCACAAAATGTTTTATCAAAAAAAATGGTAAATGGTTAATCGTATAGCTTTTATATATATGACCAAAGTAAATAATTCTCAAGTTTTATCTTCTAATGTATGCATGAAATGTAGATTTATATTACCGCCGCCTTATTATTTTATTATATGGATTACTTAATAGAGCACTAGGGGTCGCCTTGTTTTATCAGAGCAGGAAAATGACTTCTGTTCGTATATTTTCATTGATATTTAAAGTAAAGCAATTCACGATAAAATCTAAACTGAAAGTAGCAACTACTAGCATAGTCGCATGGCTACATATGTGTAGATGAGAGCAACATGTACCTTACGGTGGAGGTGAGCCTGATATTCATTGCGGGTAATATTTGTTATATCGGACAATCTCCCTGAGCGGACAATCTGCAGACTTTATTTCCTTAACATGATATTCTAAGGGGTGCAGGCCACACGCACGAAGCTACGGAACTCCTGAATTACAATCCCCTTATCTTAATTTGTTTAACAAAACGAAATAGACCAAATTATGTTTACAAACTAAGTGTACGCTTGTCATCTCGGAACATGCGTACATCATCTAAAACCATTATATTTTATAATTTTAAACAGCACGAGTGTACACAAGTGTGCGGATGTATTCTTACACTTGCAAGCCGGAAACGATCCACTCCATGAGCCGTTTGCTAAACAGGTCCGGATGAGGTCTCCACCTTGGTGAGGAAACCCTACATCACACCGATACGTCACATTGTTCATAAAGGTATTACCCGTGAAGGTGTGCGAGGCGAACAGGACAGACATGTTTGACGGGCAGGCTACGGCTGTAGGAGAAAGTATAGACACAACATTTTTCAGCAAACAGTTCAGTAATTGTACTTGTTAAACTACCATATGTGTTACTATAGACACAATGCAAGCAACACACAGAACAATAGTGCCACAAATACAAAAGACATGACGATTTAGACACACCTAAGTCGGTGCAAAGTAGTTTACAGTTTAAATATTCACCCGTCCATTTTTACATTAGATTATCAAGACAGAATTACAAAACGTCAGGGACAAACATTTCACGTAAAACAGTTGTATGTTTTGGGGGTTTTATGTCTACTTTATGGGTCATCTCAATACTTATGATTGATCGTAAAAAGAGTCATCATTCTACATTTTTTCATTGATTGTATTAGTACAAGAAAATTCTTCTGTAGCGTAACCTGAAGAATCACATGTTTCTCGATGTTGACCATCCGAGTGTAGGTACATGCATAAAGGAAATATACAAGCAAATGCGTAATAGCTGTACTGTGATTTCATTTAAGATTTAAAAGCCCCGAACATAATTTCATTCGGAGAATCCATTCAGTTGGGAAAAAAAAGCAGAATTTTGTTCATAATATTCAAGCAAAATAACCCGATGTTTAGAATTAGGTGAAGGACGCCATATGATTGGTATTGTGTCGTTAGTCAACGACATAGCAGCAATGTGCTGACTCGGCAAAAGGGGGAAAAACTTAATTATCTAATTAGGGGGAAAACACTTTTGTCACGTACACAGAGTAGCTTGGTTTGACATTTAACACATGCTTACCAGCCATGAGTTAAATGTCAATCTTAGAACTTTCGCGAGAAGCCCTTCAACTTATTTTCAAACTTGTGTGAGTGTACACAGCTTTCATTGTGTTACAAATAGATGTATATGTAAAGAGATAAAAGATCAAATTTCGATAGGTACATGTAAGTATAGTTTTATACAATAAACACTCATTATGAAAGCAAAACCAGCCACCATCAATTACAGCTAACCATACTATTTTATCAAACAAAGTAATTTTTTGTCTGCATCTGGCCGAACATCACGTTTCTAAGCTTTTGATTCGTAGGACGTCGATTGAAATTTGACAAATTTTACCACTGTAACATTGCATAAAGGTCAAGGTAATATTTTTTCGCAATCTTTGTTGGTTTCTATCGAAAAAGCTACTGGCCTTATATCATGACTCTAGGGCTTTCCATTGTTCAGAAGAATTCGTTTTAAGGTTTTGTCAAATTTGACCACTTTGACCTAAACAGGCCACGGCCTTTTTATTTGCAAATTTTGTTGGGCTTTATACCAGGAAGCTACCGGCCTAATAAAATCAAAGTAGGCCTTTCCTTTCTTAAAAAAAGCTATTTGTTATATTTAACCATATGACCTTGAATACATGTCAATGGTATTTTTACTGCAAAATGTGTTAGGCTTTATACCAGCAGATACTGGGCATTCCCGTTCTTCAAAAAGAAGTTGTTTGACGTTTTTTGACATTCTTGGCAGCCGTGAACTTGATTGAATATATATCAATTGGTTTGGTTTAGTATTGTTTAACATCTTATCAACAGCTATGGTTATTCAAGAACGGCCTTCCCTGTGTGCAAGATGCATGCGTGTGTGTTTTGGGAGACTACGAAATGTTCGTGTTTGTCACCTTGTGATAGTGCGGAACTGATGCCGACTTTATAGTGCTACCTCACTGAAACATACTGCCGACGACAACCAGCAGGACACCCAACCCGGTTACATTATACTGACAACGGGCGAACCAGTCGTTCCACTTCTAAATTGCTGAGCGTTAAGCAGGAGTAGGAACTACCATTTTTATAGACTCTGGTATGTCTGGGCCAGGGGACAAAACCCAAAGCCTTCATCACAGGGGCGAATGCTCAACTAAAGGCCGAAAGTGAGGCATTGCCAAGGGAGACATTAGAAAGAAGATAGTTGTTTAGAAAGAAGAGAAAAAGATAAGATCCCAAATTCAGTCGCCTCTTACAATCATGCAATGGGGACAGCAGGTACAATTCTTACGCCCTACATGCAGAGAGGAATACATATCGTTTTGATTCGAAAACTGCATTGCACTTTTTCCCACCAGGAATCTACCAGCGTTATGCCATGATACTAGGCCATTCAATTATACAACGGAACTTTCCAATAAAATATTGTGATCGTAGGTCTTCCCTTTCTTTAGTAGAAGTCACTTAAAGGGAAAGTTGGCGGACGACGGACGGACGTGCCGCGGCATAAGCTCATATGCCCTCCTTCGGTTTATTTTACCTTTTTAAAAAAAAACATCAGTGTTTGGGTGGATCAGAATTGTAGAGATTCTTCCTGTTTTGAAAACAGATTGGAGATTTGTATTTGGAGACTCATATCCAAAGTGTCGACTTCATCAAAGCCAATATCTGTTTTGGTTAATAACGCGATAGAGCATTAACAATCATAATTTGTAATACTGTTGTGGTTTGCGACAATGCAACGAGGCTCCGAGTTTTAGGCCCTGCCTCAGTGACGCTTGGGAGCATCGTTCTGGAATCGACATTTGGGAACCCGATTTGAAACTGATTGCGGCTTACGAACTGAGCTCGTAACTAATGGTAAGTTAGTCAATTTGTAAGTCCACATTAATGCGACGTCATATCCAAAGCGTTTATTTTATCAAAGCATATATTCCGTTGGATTATTAATGCGATAGAGAAAGTTCGCCCTTTTGTTAATTATGCAAAAGAGTACTCACGTTTACAAGCAGGCAGCGCGCCACTCCAGGTAGAATTCTGTTGACATGTGCGTGTTGCTGTTTCAGGGTAATCTAACGTGTATCCCTCCTTACACGTGTACGTTACAGTTTCTCCAAGACTGGAACCGGAGATATTTTGCAGATGTGCGTTTGGTGCCGGTGTTGGGTCTGGACATTTCACAGCTGTTAATATAAACAACAAAGTATGTTTTTAGAATTCCATTAGATATTTGGAAAATACAGTAAAACTCTTAACAAGAATGATTAGAATAGTAAAAAATCGACCACGTCATTATAGTAACCTTTCTCTATAATTTACAACCAGATTTTGTCATATTTAGGAAAATATCCTCTGATGATTGGTTTTATTGTAGTCAACGTCATATCAACGGCTAAGGTCGGTTAAGAACGTGCGTCCATGTGTATTGTGTATGTGTGCTGGAGGTAGGATATGTCTTTGCCTATTTGTGATAGCGCAGATCTGATGCATTATGTATATTGCTACCTCACTGAAATACCATACCAAAAGCACCTAGCATTCGTTCACAGTATTTTTAAGGACTTTGGTATGTCCTGGCCTGGGAACAGAACCCAATAACTTGCTCACCTGGGCAAACGTTCAACATTAAAGCCAAAAGGGAGGTGTTGCCAAGCAAGGAGCCAGAAAATAAAATGTTGTTAGTGATAGTAAGATATATAAAGATCCCAAATATTGTATTGTTTTAGTACTACTCGAATCATTTTCTGAACGTACCAATTGTGGTAGAATGACGTGCCTCCATGTGTGTTTTGAAGACGTGAATTTGTGCGAGAAGCAGGGTAATGGCAGCAACTGGTTCACCCGTTGTCAGTATAATGTGACCGGGTGGAGTGCTGTGCTGGGTGTCTTCGACATTGTATTTCAGTGAGATAGCACTATAAAGTCGGCATCAAATCTGCGTTATCACAAGGAGGCAATAACACCAACACCACTTCTTATACAATAACACTGGTCATAGTGGCAAATAACATATGACATTATAAGATTTAGTATTTAAATGAGACAACAGGTGTCCTAAAAATACAATCGTGAAATAACTTGTGTCATACACTTATCTTTGTGGTTAAACGTCGTCGCAAAGGCCAAGTTCATATGAGCACTGGTGCATAGAGAACACCGCAAGAAAGATAAAAATAAACAGCGAAGAAAGAAGACAGGAAAGATAGGAAACGAAAAAGATCAAAAGTGTTGCGGGTGGTCAGAAAATCAATTTTGATTTCTTCCATGTCCCATTCCTAGCGGCAGGGGGCCTCACATAACTCGCATTTTACATACAAATGCAATGGGATACATCAGGTATTTTATTTGTTCAATGTCTCCTAAACAGAGGACAAGGAAAGGAAAAAACCCAACGCCGACTATGTTGGAGCCCCTACATCAGTAACCTCTTACAGTAAAGCAGTTGGATAGATCAGGCCAATACCTTCCCCGAATCTGCACGTGTTGCTTTACATTCATCTTCATGATAAAACCTTTCTAGCGGAATTACACTTCCCTGTAACAACAGTTAACGATGATAAAACCTACCAGAGCACACAATGGGCTTGTCGCTCACGAATATCCCGTCTCTTGAGCAGTACATGGAAGTGTCACCAGAAATGTAGACGAGTTCATGCTGACAGGCGAGTTGAAGTGTCTCGTTAAATGTCGCTGGCAAGGGATAAGACATCACTACGGACTGTGTGGACTTGACAAATGCTCTAACGGTGTGATCAAAGTGACATCTTACATCATCTATAAACACAACAAAAGTTATATTTTAGTAAAATTCGGAGAGAATTGACAAAATGCATTTTTGATATTTGCTTTTGTATTGTTTCACGGCCCATCGACAATGCGAGTCGATTAGGGCTGAACAACACTGTACAAAGAGACAGTTACAAAAATAAATACATCAAACAAGTAAAAAAGGTGAAAAGATCTACGCATGTAAAACTACATTTACAGATAACTAATTGGTTATAAAATATATCAGATTTTATCAAAAAGATCAACTTATTGATTGAACAGAAACTGTATCAAATACACTTTACATAGACTAAACATGATAAAATCGGTCATGTGTTTGTTTAAAATCATTGCATTCAATCATAAATGTAATTTTTCATCGGTGTTTCACTATGTCACATAACACGTATACTGAGGACGACCGGTAAACCAGTCATTACGCTTCTCGTTTAAAGCTGAACGTTAAGCAGAGAGCAACAACTTCCAATTTTAATGACTTTGGTTTGTCTCAGTCAGGGGATAACCCATAGCCTCCCCTCGCGTAGGGAACGCTCTAACCCAGCACCACGGACAATCCACACCTGCAGGTCGAGAATTGAGATACATCTGATACTGAAGCATCGGCTTAATGTATGCCCTTTTTTGGAACAACAGTGACCGAAATATACTACTGCACCCATTGCGACCCGTTTCGCCTTAGATTTGAACTTTCGCCCAAAGAGGAAGGCAATGGTTCTGTTTGATTAAGTCATGTTAACAGTAAATGCACCATGAGGAAACATCTGATCTTAACTTTTTACTGCTGTGTATAAAAGACAACCTTCAACTTAGTTTGTCGTCTCACATGTTAACTGGTATGTGAAAGTTATAGAACCAATAATTTTAATATGAGAAATATCTGTACAGTTCTTCCTGTGAAATAGTCATAATATTCTTGAAGTGGCAAAGTCCAAAATGACCGCCGGCGGCTGTCTTGTTTTAATATTCACTAACAAAATAAAACATGCACCACATGGGAAAAAGGGGAAATCTACATTTGAAATGGCGATAACACACTTTAACTGTAAACCAAGAGGCCCAGAGGGCCTGTATCGCTCACCTGAATATGTTTAGAATAATTGGTATGAAGTAGGTGCTGTAAATACATATGAAATTTCAGAAAGATCCATCCAGTACTTGAGATATAGCGAGAACAAACTTTAAACGGAGCCCCACCCCTATGCAAACTAGGGGGGTCATGCCCACCAATTATACAAAATTTAGTCCCCTTGGCCCATTGATGCTCCAGACTAAATAAGGATAAAATCCCATAATCCCAATGGTCGAAGTAGGGTTTTAAAGGTTTTACCTCTATTTCTCCAATTGAGCCCCGCCCTTCTGCCCCCTGGGAGACCACATCCACTGCTTATACAAAATTGTTTTCCCTTCACCCAAGGCTGCTTCATACCAAATTTGGACAAAATCCTGTCATTCCTACAGAAGAAGGATTTTGAAGAATATGGTATGTTTCCTCTATTGGGCCCCTCCCTTCTGCCCACAGGGGAGCCACACTCGCTTTTTATACAAAATTGAGTCCCTTTTGCCTAAGGATGTTCCATACTAAATTAGGAAAATATCCCTTAATCCCTATGGTAGAAGTGGGATTATAAAGGTTTTACCTATATTTCCTCTATTGGGCCCCTCCCCTCAGGTCCCAGAGGGGCCACACCCACCGTTTATACAAAACTAGTTCCCCTTTAGCAAGGATGTTCCACACCAAATATGGACCAATTCGTACAGAAGAAGGATTTTAAAGAATAATCTGCTATGTTTCCCCTATTAGGTCCCGCCTCTCAGGCCCCTGGGGGGCCAGACCCACGGTTTATACAAAATTGGTTTCCCTTTACCTAAGGATGCTTCAGACCAAATATTGACAAAATTCCGTCATTTCTACAGAAGGAGAAGGATTTTAAAGAATTTGCTATATTTCCCCTATTGGGCCCCGCCCCTCAGCCACAAGGGGGGCCAGGCCCACTGTTTATGCAAAATTGGTTCCCCTTTACCAAAGGATGCTCAACACCAAATATGGACCAAATCCTTTCATTCCTACAGAAGAATAAGGATTTTAAAGAATAATTTGCTATGTTTCTACTAGTTGGCCCGGCCTCTCAGGCCCCTGGGGGCCACACCCACGGTTTATACAAAATTAGTTCCCCTTCACCCAAGGATGCCTCAGGCCAAATATGGAACAAATCCTTTCATTCCTACAGAAGAAGGATTTTTAAAAGAATTGATATATTTATCCTATTGGGCCTCGTCCCTCAGCCCCAAAGGGGGCCAGACCCACGGTTTATACAAAATTTGTTCCCTTTTTCCCAAGGATGCTTCAGACCAAATATAGAACAAATCCTTTCATTCCTACAGAAGAAGAAGGATTTTAAATAATTTCCCCTATTTCCCCTATTTTGCCCCGCCCCTCAGCCCTCATGGGGCCAGACCCACCATTTATCCAAATTTGGTCAAAATCTGCTCGGTCGATCATGACTAGTAGCGTTTTAAAGGAAAAGTTGACGGACGGACGACGGACGCTGCGGTATGGCATAAGCTCACCATGGTCCTTTGGACAAGGTGAGCTAAAAATCGAAGATGGCCACCTGTCGACCATTTTATTAATTTCATCAATCTCAAAAAGTAAAATTGCACAACTAAGGACGAAGTTGCGGTTCACACTTTGGTTTTATATATATATTTTAAAATACATTCAACCGATATGTTGTATCGATGTCTGTTGATTAGATTTACATATATTAAATAACTATCAAGCTATCGAAAGTAATATATACAATAACTTACCGTGGCAAAATAAATATTTTATATATTTAACAATCAGCACTAAATATCCTTCATTGATTTCACCATCAACATGTTACATTAAAGGCCGATCAATAATGATTCCTTTATTTACTGGGTCTCTCTTAGGTTTTAGGTCACAGTGACAATTCTTGTACTCCGCAATCTGCCCCTAAAGACATACTTACCTACTTAATTTAGTTACAATAAGGTAAATAGTTTAGAAGATATGCCTGGACAACATTTTCAAAATGCCGACGTCGAGAGTAAAACCACGGGTCACAGTGACTTGTTTATAGTACTTAGTATAGAAAATATGCCCTGGGCAGGCGATCCAAAGGTCAGGGTCAAAGGTAAAACTACATGCAAAGGTCACAGTGACCTAATTATTGTACTGGACAATCCAAAGATGTATTTTCATACTCAATTCGGTTACTATAGTTGAAAAAGTATAGAAAAATATGCCCGCATAAGCTCTTTGGAAGAACGGACGGACGGAGTGCAGTTTATAGTTACCACAACGGCAACCGGTGGGGGGAACTATAAAAACATCAGTAAATTTACCAATTGACGAAAGGTTGTAGATAGCCATCCTAATTGTAAGGCCACCGAAAGCGCACTGCTTTGTTGATTCTGTGGCCCATGGGTCGTGAATGCAAATTGTGTCTTTGAACTGTTCTGATGAAGTTGGAATGGGTAGCCATAGTAATATTTCGCCACGTGTTCTACCGTAAACTAGTCCTCCATATGTCCCATCTTGTCCTTCTGTCATAGCTGAACCAATCCCGTTGAACCGAAATCCAGAGTTTGGGAGATCTGGGTCGAGATTCCAGGCCTTAAATAAACAAAGTTACTTACTAATCTTAGGGAAAACTAGTAAAATTTGGTCAAGTAAATATATCAAGGCTATCCAGTCATGCATTAAAAAATCCCTTAACGAGCCATCCATTATTCAATTGGCCTTAACGAACTTCTATCTATCACCTAATTTTTACTTTGTATGGCGAATAACATCTCAATCTCAGGATAAGGGCTTAACCCTTTTTCAAATCTTCACGCTCAGCTATAGTTTTTATTGTAATTGAGGGTGGATACCTCACTCGTTTTCTTGTTGTGGCTCAGGGACTAAGTTTGGTAACGGGGTGGGTATCTCGATTGTTTCAAAGTTGTCATCAAGAAAGTCGATCGCTAGGGGGTTAAGCAGACCCCAGGGTCAATTATATTATAATGGCTGTGTTCATGTCTTTATTCCAGCAAATATATGTATGTGTCTAGACCACTAAGACAGTTCTAATATCTTGACTACGTTAGTCTAGTAATGTACATACATTCTTTATAGTTTGGGATCTAAACTGTTTCACATAACCTAAGTCCCTATATAAAAATATGACCCACAGACTAAGTCTCCATGGTTCGAGCCAGACCCCGGAGCAATTCTGAACTATACGTGTATTCGTCTCTTTGTAATCAGCAATGTCATATATGGTTATGGGATTGAGATCTAAATCATTTCTAAGTTACAATATCTTTTTAAGCCGACACTCACCTTCCAATTGTATAGTTTTTAATCCCCACAATCTGCGAATACTTCAAACCAAACATGATTGATATACTTCTCTCATTTCCTAAGACGTCACGTAAAGCAATTTTGCCAAATTATCCCTTTTTGGCACCGCCCCTAGCCTGCCATGGGGTCAGCCCCTCCATTTGTAAAATTTTGAATCCCCAGTATAATCATGTAGAAATGCTTCCAACCATTTGACTTTACTATTCTTGATAACAGTTCAGAATAGTAGTACTCTAAATTCGGCTTTACTTTCTGGATACCATTTCATCATAATTTTACCTTAAGAAGAGGTTCTTGCGAGAACCCTTCAATAATCAGCAATTGGAGAGATATGTTCGTCACATTTTATACGGTTCATTACAAGGTTTTTTAGTTGTTTTTGCTTGTGATGTAAATACTGTATACAAGTCGTGGAACATGGGCAGGAAAGGGGGCTGTCAGGCGTAATTGGTGTTATATAGAATGGGACTTGTGGTTGTAACCACACGGGCCTGAACACTGAACATCTCATCCAGTTATTCACCAGAAATGGTCGCCTTGCATTCTTTCTTGCATGGATAAACAGCACCTTTAGAACTATTGGGCATCAATACTATTCTGCAGTCTCGTTGCGATACATCCACACGGATAACAACATCATCAATATCGTTTTGTTTGTGTTTGATTTTGTAATGTTTCACGGCCAATCGACAATGCGAGAAATACAAGCAAACACAACACGTTAAAATAGGCAATCACAAAAATAAAAAAACATCAAACAAGAAATATGATTTTTAAAATGTGTAAAAATGTAAGAATATAGCAACAGAGAACGAAATGGTTGAAAATGATATGAAATCTTGTTATACAGATCATTTGAGTGTAAATAGTCACATATTGATTGAACAAATAAACTTTTCATACACGATACATTAAAGAATCTGTTACGTTTTTGTTTGAAATAAGCGCATTCAATCATTATATATTTGACTGTTAATGGCTGATCACATGCATGAAAATAAGGTTGCTCTTCTTCATATAAAATGTAACTGTCTACGGCCAGCTCCTCCTGTCGCACATCAATATCGTACGATAATATACATTACATCAATCCAACAACAGCCGTTTACTGTAAGTCCGTTATTCCTCTGAATTAAGTGTCCTTAAACTGTCGCTCGGTGAAGAATAAGTCATTGTCCATCGGCGATTTTGTAATATCTCAGAACATTACTATTCTGGCAGTGACAGAAACCTGGTTAGGTTCGGATATCGATGACCAGGTAATAGCTGAATCTTAGAACCAACAGGCTATGCATTCCTCTACAATGCTAGACTCGGCAGATGTGGTTGATGGATGGCAATTCTGTTTACGAAAGTTTGAGAATCTCACTCCCAGCCATGTTAATGTATACACACACTTTGAGCACATACACTGCTCTGTCATTGCTGGTGATAAACACTTCAGATTGTGTATCATTTACAGGTCTTATCCATCTAATCAGAATGCTTTCCGAAATACTTTTATTTACAGTTGCTTTTTAAGACCGCAGGTTTTTGAACCACAAGAGGTTATTATCACGGGTGACCTTAATTTCAACTTAGACGATCTATATAATATTGATGCTCGTCAGTTCGCTGGGCTATTCGATTCCCGGGGTTTGATATAACATGTGACAGTAGCTAGGCACACCCATGGCCACACACTAGATGTGGTCATTACAATGGAAAATCGCTTGGTCATTCGTGGAGCAAATTCAGTGATGTATCCATGTTTAAGTGATGACAAGGGGTTTTGTTTTTGTTTTGTTGATGACAAGGGAACCAATCTGGTGATCATCTTCCTTTCTAGGCAACACTGATTTTGTTCTTACGACGTTCTTACCAACCATACACCTCTCTTAGCGACATACGTACGAATACCACTAATAGCGGGAATAATATGTGTCACTGTTTAGCGCCTAAATGACACAGAACGTAAACAGTAACCTGTGATTCACACGTGCGTCGTTTGACAGCTTGAGAGATGGCTTCTGGAAACGCGAAGCAAAATAGAAAAAGAAAACTTAACTTTACTAGCAATGAGCTTGAGGTACTTCTAACAGAGGTCGACAGAAATCGAGATGTGATATTAGGAAAATTTTCTGACTGCGTAACAAACGAAAGGACGCAAAAGGTGTGGAAGCAGATTGCCGCTGGAATCATCATCGTCAGCTCCACACAAAGGACAGAAGAGGATGTGAAGAATAAACGCTTTGTTGGAGTAGCATTGTTAAGGGTAAACAGGCCAAGATAAACAGAGAACGGAAGATGACAGGTGGTGGGCCGATGAAGATTTGTCGTTTCGGTTCGAGACAGAGGTAGGAGATACTTTTTCCACTAACAGTGAAAATTATTCAACTATCAGAAGGTAATATCTATGTATGTACATATAGCGCCCGATTTAAAGTATAAACAAATATGTACGTGTTTTGTTTTTATTTTGCACTGTATTGTTTTATTTTCATAGGTGTAAGGGGCAATCACCATCTACAATTTTTAGTCAAATACCATGCTCAAGGGACGTTTATGAATATACATTGACAAGATCTAAACTCAATATTTAACTCAAAATATTTGTAAAGCATACGATTTCACATGAAATATAATGTCTGATGGAGAAATATGTTATATTCTTAAACGCGAGTTTTTTAGTCAAAGTGAAATAGAAATTGATCCGTAATTTTATTTGTATGAAACTTAATATATTTACTACACTTGGGATTGTTTAATATCATTCATAAAGAGGGTGATGAAGAGCTTGAATTCCCTGATGCACCCAGTGATATTGTAAATCCGACTAGTGATCATGATGATAAGGATGCCATGCGCGAGGAATTGACTCTTTAAATATGTATAAAGACCAAGTTTTGGGGTGAAAAGTCGTTAGTAGAGAAACCATCAGAATCTGCTTGGAATACTGCAGTGAGCAGGAAATCGTTCTCAGCTCAGTCTTCCATTCTTTGCGTTTCGAGCTCAAAAGCAAAGAGAAATAGAATGATAAAGAGTGACACATCTACAACAGCTATGTCTACTGATGATAAATATTAATTGGAACGAAAGAAACTATTCACTGAACAGCAGCGTCTAAACATTGAACGCTAGAAGCTAGACATTGAAAAGTAACGTCTCACTTGCTGGCCAAATACACTGCAAAGAATTACGGTCTGGAACTAATTGTTCAAATTGAAAAGACAAAGTACAAGACAGACCTCAAACCCCGAACGTTCAAAGACAAAGTACAAGACAGACATCAAACCCTGAACGTTCAAAGACAAAGTACAAGACAGACATCAAACCCCGAACGTTCAAAGACAAAGTACAAGACAGACATCAAACCCTGAACGTTCAAAGACAAAATATTTACATTTGCATGGCATTGTCACTATAAAGCCAATTTGAAAGCTGTGTCGTTGATGGGACTTTAATTACCATGCATCACGAGATACAATTCTTAGCGTATTAATACAACACTGACCGGAACTACAATATCCAATATAAATAAACATGCCGGCTGCTGAAATATCGCTGGGCATTGTGAGATTTGACAATGTCAATGTAAATTTATGTGCAAAATAAAAAATAAAATAAAAAACACTTTTATTACAACGAAAACAAGACCAAGGTCTGCAATATCGTAAAAAATGCACATCGATTGAAATCACCAATGCCGGCAATGGAAACAATTTTAACGCTCATGCAATTTATCAGAAATATCGTCTGTTACACTGCACTGATTCGTTACAAATGTCTGAAATACACATGTTCAATGGACCTACTGACACATATGTTACAGACCTACTGATATGAGTCACATCACACATAAACATTTCAGACATGTGTAACGAACCTGTGCTCCGTCGCAAGATCACTCACTTCAAACGCTCTCAGTTTCACGCGTCTCGCATCCACAGTTCCTCAGTTTCTGTCGACATGTCAAATAACGACGCTGTTATAGAATCTACCGACTGTTGTCAAGTTCCCATACAATCAACAAATAAATTCACGCCTGGATACTTCACAAAATGAGCAAATAGAAAAGTTCGAATTAACTTCCAAAAATAACTCCCTCGTGGAGGGCAAGGTCGGATTTACGGTGTTCACTGTATTTATCCGTGCGCGAAATTTGTTCCGGGGGAAAATCGAAACAATTTCAAATCTAACTTTCAGCTCAGAGTTGTATTGATAAACTTAAATCACCCTATAGACATATCATACGCAATTGTATTGATACTGATTTGTGGAATAAAATTGAAGTGTTTGTTAAAATGTCAAAGTACTACTTTGTTTGCCAATCAGCACGCGACAATACGCTGTTCAAACTATTGAACGAAATTGTGTGGACTGTCGGACTGTCGGATAAGGCGGGCATTTTTAATTTTAAATATGAATTATAAGTTGAAAAAGAACATAAGAGGCAGAGAAAACGTAAATATAAGTATTGAACTGTTTTTGTATGGTATTTATGATCTATTTGAATGACACAGCTTTGCAAGCAAACAAATCATAATGCGCTACATAAATACCATACAAAAACAGTTCAATGCTTAAGTACAAGACAGACATCAAACCCCGAACGTTCAAAGACAAAGTACAAGACAGACCTCAAACCCTGAACGTTCAGGATTTGAGGACAGTCTTGTACTTTGTCTTTCCCCACTTGAACACTTGTTTTTATTCATCGGTGATTTTCTTGGTAATTCTTTGTTATTTATCATTAACAATCTGGTCAGAGCTAGACTGTTCATGTTCACGTCAAGTCACTTATTCCGATGAAATCGGCAAAAAGTAAAATTAACGTTAAAATGTCATCTGACATTCACGTGAGGATGATGTGAATTGATTTCATTATTCATGTTTTGACATCCCCGGTTACAATTTAAAGCTATATGTTCCACATTTCGCTTGTTTACATATATCGTTTTCACTGTCATCATCTGACAATTGGAGTCGCCTTCTGATGCAAACATTATTGAGAATCGCTGTTGCCAGGATGATATTGCTCGATCTCTTTGGTGACAGTTTGTGACCTTTGTGTAGATACCTAAATCTCATTTACCATATTCCAAAGGTGCGCTCAACAACGCAACGAGTTCCCCGGTGACAAATATTGTACCGCCTATCTCCACGTGTTTGGGGATTTTGTTTTGGAATCAACAGCCAGGGCTTAAGCCAATACCCGCTGTCCCCAAGTAGCCAGCCACCCGTAATGTCTCCCGCTTCAAAAGCAGCACTTAAACAGCAGTTAATCCATATGTGCGTCATGGGTAACTCCGGGTCATTTTACAACAATGTTAAGAAACTTACATTCGGCATCACAAACACCTTGAATGTTCAACGCGTGAAACCCTTTCCTAGAGCCGTACACATACTCGTCATCAGATGGGCCAGAGATCGGTATCAAAGATCCATCCACGGCTCCAAGGACATTGGGAAGTCCTCTCATTGCGAAGAAACCACGTTTAATGCGGCCTTGGTGGTGGGAGGCCAAGGGGAACCGAATGTAAGTTGGACCTCGACGGGCAAGTATGTCAAAAATCGTGTTCACTGAACTTGCCACTGCCCTTTTACTTACTCTGTTGGCATCAGCAATGACCGACATATAACTTCCACTGGCATTATACCTAAGAGCGACCATGACTTGCAAAGATGTTCATTGTCCTTACTATGACACAGTCATAAATAGTCTGCCTATCAAGGCGATAACTGATAATTATGGCATCATCACTTAAGTGATCCAAAGGGTTGATTCTGTCTCTCAGCAAACGTATTAGGACGTTTTGCTGGTTCCCAATAAGATGAAGTAGCAGCGCAGCTATGTTTATTGTGCATTCCTTTGTTTATAGAACGTGTAAATTCAGGGAATGACTTATATTAGTAATTAGACAAAATTTAGAAAATAAGAATGGTACGAGTTACACCTAAAACGACAAAAAATCCACTTAAGATCGTCGTTGCTAAGTAAGAGTGCTTTCGTTTTCATACTCTCTTAGTTTGTCACTAGCAGCGCGATAACAAGGCAGCTTTCCGTTTCTCTTAGATTATAAACATTTATGAACCGTCATTTTCCTACTGCTACCTTAGATATGTTTTCAGATACATGTAAAACCGTAAAGATCATCTTAATATCTTAACCAATAAGAGGGGTTTTAGTTACTGGGCCAAGCCTAGTACAGGCATTCTCAGATTCTGCTAATACATCCTTTAATTCCTGTGTTGGAGTGAGAGGTTTCAATTGTCTAGCCTCTCGGATTCAGGAACAACCACACTGTCACCTTTGTAAATCAAACCCTTTTGCACTGTAATTCATCTCTGAAGATAAAATATAAGTAATACTTCATCACGTAAATATGGTCATCTGTTATCGATCTCAGTACATTGTCATTTCCAGCGGCGGCACGAAGTTTCTGGTATCTCTTTTGTGTAATTGGAAGAAGCAAATTTACGTGCAAAATTTCCTGTTCTGTTCTGGATCTTTACTCAGGGCTACTCTCTATGTAGGCTCGTCTCCGAGTATCTGCTATGTACATGGATGGTCCTGGTCGGTATACGATCATTATGTCAAATTTCTGTAACCTCAACATCATTCGCTGCAGGCGTTTTGGTGCACTAAAAAGATAATTTCTACAGATGATGGCTAAAGGTTTATGCCAGAGGTTTTCTTTCTTCCGTCGGGATATATGATATCGATGTTTAACAGGGAGCCCTTACTGCATCACATTGAAGCACAGTTTCATCAATTGTGCGTTTGTGAGGACTGTACATCCTGGAGTCCTTCCCTGATCGTGATCACCCACAAATATATACATTCTGTTTGATCAGCTGGCATTAAGGTGCAGTAATGTCAGACAAACTCGATACGAAATTCTGAACATAGATTTCCATACCTGGTAGTCTTTTAACATCAAATTTACTAATTGGACATTTCATACAGTATGTAATGGCCCGTGTCCTATCAGTATCAATCTTTAGCACATTTTTGGTGATGAGTTGGCCCATGTACGAGTTTCTGTTTTTGGGCTTAATGTTACCTTCTTTACATCTTTGGAGGACAGCTGTCAAATTGTTTTCATGGGCCTTGGAAGCTATATCATCTGTGTCACTCGACCCATATATCAGGATATCATCATGAATTATTTACACACATGAAAGTCCTTCTAGGGCCTCGTCCATATATATTTTCCTTTGGTGCAGGGGATATGCAAAATGACATTCTTTTCCATGGAAACCTATCCCAAGGAGTCCCGAATAATGTCAAAACCCTGCTTTTGCTGTCTTGTTCAACATGCAAAAATCCATTTTTAGCACCAGCTACTGTGAACAATGGAGCTTTGTTGAGGTAGTTTGCCACTTACTTTTCCTTCTCAATCGAAAACCCAAGTCACATTCATTTCTGCAAAGGTTTCCACAGAGTTTACCGTATCATTACACTGTCTGTATGTTTTCTTTTTGGACTTTGATCTTATTCAGTTGCTGCAGTGCATCAGAACCGAGTATTGTGTGTACCATCACCTTTTAACCACACCAAACTCTAAGTTGTACTCTTTAGAGTTCATAGGATTCCTAACTGTAGCTGTAGTTTTACCAGTTGGTCTCACTCTTGTTAAATATGATCAGTCTCTGATTTGTATGTTTCAGTTTTAACAGTTTCCTATCATTACGTGCTTTTCCATACACACGTAAGGGAAGAATGTTCACTGACGAACCAGAATCAAGTTGAAATTCAATGTTTTTATTTCGCATTTCCAAGACGGCGTTGATTCCTTTCGAATGTATGTTGTTTACTTCATCCATAGAAAAAACATGAATTCATCATTTGTTCCACTCTCCCTGTCTGTGATATCATTCAGTAGTCTCCATTTCCTCTTTCCATAGTTTGGCTTGGAATTATTGGGCTATCTGTACGTTTTTGTACACCTACACGCGACTTAAATTGGTTGGAGTTCCGAAATTTCAAACATTGCTTTCTCCATGCCGAACACTTTCGAATTAGGTGTTGTCTGCCGCAGTTTTAACAGTGTATGCCTTTTTATCATTGTCTGACCTTTTCTCTGACTGTTTCTGTTTCCTAAAAACCCACTGGTTTGACTGCTTGCACTTCCAGGATATTCTTCTAGTTAGCTGTTTTCTCATTTGCTCTACATATAACTTGTAAAAGTTTCTTTCTGGTAGAGTTTTCCCTGACCCCTATGACAATCTTATCCCTCAAAAGAATTTCCTCAAAAGTTCCATAATTACAAATCTTTGTCAAGTCTTGACTGCTTTGTCCCTGACCCCTATGACGATCTTATCCCTCAAAAGAATTTCCTCAAAAGCTCCATAATTACAAATCTTTGTCAAGTTTCTGACTGCTTTGTCCCTGACCCCTATGACGATCTTATCCCTCAAAAGAATTTCCTCAAAAGTTCCATAATTACAAATATTTGTCAAGTTTCTGACTGCTTTTTCCTGACCCCTATGACAATCTTATCCCTCAAAAGAATTTCCTCAAGAGTTCCATATTTACAAATTTGTGTCAAGTTACTGATTGCTGATGCATAACTATCTATCGTTTCATCTATCGATATGTACTGTGTGTTCTTCACTCATTTTCGCTTTTCAGATTCACAGTTCATTGTTAACTGAATGCATTCGCATCAGAAACAAACTTCTGACACCATGTTTCGTGTTTCAAAACCGAAGGAACATGAAGTTTGACGGAGAAACAAACGAATGTACATCATTCAGTCATTTGTATTATTTTGATTACACTCAACACGAGCTAGTCTTACAGTACATGTAGTGAACTAATGTTTGGTTTGGTTTGGTTTGGTTTAGTATTGTTTAACGTCCTATCAACAGCTATGGTCATTTAAGGACGGCCTCCCCTGTGTGCAAGCTGTACCTTACAATAGTAGGTATAGTAAATCCAGTGAACCGTTAAATACGTTACAGATACCATTTCAGAAAATCTTTCTGACATACATGTACATCAGTACCTGGATGAACGCCAACATGCAAAAGCTTAATTAGGAAAATTCGAAAAAATCGTCTTTTCCCCGAACTGTCAGCAAACAATGGATCTCCAGCTCAAGGTCGATGCAAGAACTATTGTAACTATTGTCCCAGCTGTTAAAAATATAGGGTTATACTATGATAATTCACTGAACATGAAGAAACAAGTGAACATTATTGCCAAATCCTGTTACTTATCCAAAACATCGGCTGTATTCGGCAGGTTTTAACTGCAGATGTATGCAAAATATTTATGCATTCACTTGTTACCTCCTGGTTGGCCTATGGTAATACCCTGCTCTGTGACAAACTTACAAGTCGTGTGCAGAACGTCAAAAACACTGCAACACGTCTGGTTACTCGTACTCGAAGAATAGAGCACATGACACCTGTGATGTATGTATTGCACTGGTTACCTGTACGATCCAGGTCACAGTACACAATTATGATGTACAAATACAAGGCGCTTATTTGAACAGCTATTCAGTATTTTCAAAAAAATCGAAAATCTCGAGCTGGGACCTATGGAAACCGGTGCTTTGGTAGGGTTTAAGCCACGTTGTGGAATAGCTTAACATCAGACATGAGGTTAGGATGTAGGTGTGCGCCTACAACTGTATGTGCATAGTTTTTACTTGTGTTTCAGATTTTGAAATTGAATAGAGTTAAGTTAACCATTCCTTTTTTTGTTTGTTTCGTATGTCCTCTAGAATTCCGATTCTTGATTTTTTTTGAAGACGAAGAAAGATTGAAAACAAGCGAACGTTCTAGTTAGTTTTGCATGCTGCATTGCCTCTATCACATGTGTAATTCAACGAGTACTGTATGAAATAGAAATTAACAGAATGATCAGGTTTGACGAAAGAACGGATGTCAACAATTTGCAAGATACAGACCGAATCCGTTAAGGCCACATTTGTCTCCCTTGAATTTGGGCGTCACCTTAATAGAACAGCTAATTCGGTCAGCTAAAATAAGTTTACATCGATAATAGATTTAAGTCGATATTTTTACAAAAAAATAGTATTTCACTTTATTCAAACTTTTCTCGAATTAGCTAAGAATAAAAACATATCTATAAACAACTGTTAACTTATTAAATTGCTTTTTAAGTAAGAATAAATATTAAATTTTTAATGTCAACTGAGATTTATGGTAAGATAAAAATGAATACCTGTACAAGTAGAAGCTGATTATCTTCTGGAGGAAGACCGCTTATGTCGAAGTCAAAGTTGGTTGGTTGGTAGTATGGAAAACGGAATTTTATTTCGTTATCTTCTAATAAGAATCCGTTATCAAACTTCCAAGCCATGACTCGAATTTTACCAGTGGTTTCTGCAATGGAGAATCCGCTTCCCCCCCATCCGTTTGTCACGTAGTACAAAGTGACTGCAGATGAAAAATGTTGAACGTCACATACACAAATGTAAAATTACTAAATATGCATTTGAAAAACGCTTCTTAATTATTCGTTAAGCATAAACAGCATAATTATTTAATTTGGTAACATAAATAAATTATTATCAAACCAAACCGTTCATGACTTATGTCGATATGAGTATTTTATTGCATTTTACGGATCTATCAATGAATACACAGGGAAAGAGATCTCATAAGGATCTAGGCGCCCATCCGCGTACCATCTGTATAGGTTCTATGTTACACATTACTTATTATGTAATAAGGGAACCTAGATTGATATTTGAAATAAAAGATGCGTGTATTACTGCTCGGGAAATAGTGATTATAATCTGGAACTGTCGTAATTCAAAACGGCTGGCTAGTTGCTATCATGTTTTTCCAACCATTCCAAAATGAAACATGCACAATCAATGAATGACCACTGGGAATCTACTTGTTAAATTTGAGAAAGATTACTTTCAAGTAATGTCCGAGACATAAAGCTAATAACTTCGGTAATTTCTGAGACATAGAGCTAATTACTAAGTAAATGTCGGAGACATAGAGCTAATTACTAAGTAATGTCTGAGACATAGAGCTAATTACTTCAGTAATTTCTGAGAAATAGAGCTAATTACTAAGTAATTTCTGAGATATAGAGCTAATAACTAAGTAATGTTTGAGACATAGATCTAATTGCTAAGTAATGTCTGAGACATAGAGCGAATAACTAAGTAATATTTGAGACAGAGCTAGTTACTAAAGTAATTTCTAAGACATGGAGCTAATTACTAAGTAATGTTTCAACCATAGAACTAATTATTAGGATATTTCTGAGATATAGAGCTAATAAATAAGTAATGTTTGAGACATAGAGCTAATAACTAAGTAATGTTTGAGACATAGAGTTAATTACTTCAGTAATTTCTGAGACATAGATCTAATAACTAAGTAATGTCTGG
>NW_018408820.1:106733-107189 GCF_002113885.1 Mizuhopecten yessoensis | reverse complement strand
TCTAAGACATAGAGCTAATTACTTCGTAATGTCTAAAACTTAGAGTTAATTACTTCGGTAATTTCTGAGACATAGATCCTAATTACTATGTATTGTCTGAGACATAGAGCAAATTACTAAGTAATGTTTAAGACATAGAACTAGTTACTAAGTAATATTTGAGACAAAGAGCTAATTACTGAAGTAATTTTTGAAACATAGAGCTAATTACTAAGTATTTTCTGAGACATGGAGCTAATAACATCAGTAATTTCTGAGAAATAGAGCTAATTACTAAGTAATGTCTGAGACATAGAACTAATTACTAAGGAATTTCTGAGACATAGTGCTAATAACTAAGTAATTCCTGAGAAATAGAGCTTATAACTAAGTAATGTTTAAAACATAGAGCTAATAACTAAGGAATTTTTGAGACATAGAGCTAATTACTTCACTAATTTCTGAGACAAAGAGCTG
>NW_018408820.1:90742-90910 GCF_002113885.1 Mizuhopecten yessoensis | reverse complement strand
CATAGAGCTAATTGCTTCACTAATTTCTGAGACATAATGCTAATAGCTCAGTCATGTCTGAGACATAGAGCTAATAACTAAGGATGTTTGAGACATAGAGTTAATTACTTCAGTAATTTTTGAGACATAGAGCTAATGACTAAGTAATTTCTGAGACATAGAGCTTTT
>NW_018408820.1:87188-87420 GCF_002113885.1 Mizuhopecten yessoensis | reverse complement strand
TAGAGCGAATAACTAAGTAATATTTGAGACATAGAGCTTATAACTGAGTAATATTTGAGATATAGAGTTAATTACTGCAGTAATTTCTGAGACATAGAGCTAACAACTAAGTAATGTTTGAGACATAGAGTTAATTACTTCAGTAATGTCTGAGACATAGCGCTAATAACTAAGTAATGTCTAAGATACAGAGCTAATTACTTCGGTAATTTCTGAGACATAGAGCTAATAG
>NW_018408820.1:80529-80789 GCF_002113885.1 Mizuhopecten yessoensis | reverse complement strand
GCTAGTTACTAAGTAATATTTGAGACATAGAGCTAAATACTACGTTATGTCTGAGACATAGAGCTAATTACTAAGTGATTTCTGAGACATAGAGGTAATTACTAAATAATTTCTGAGACATAGAGCTAATTACTTCACTAATTTCTTAGACATAGAGCTAATAACTAAGTTATGTTTAAGACATAGAGCTAATTACTTCAGTAATTTCTGAGACATAGAGCTAATTACTAAGTAATTTCTGAGACATAGAGCTAATAACT
>NW_018408820.1:0-77615 GCF_002113885.1 Mizuhopecten yessoensis | reverse complement strand
GTAATTTCTGAGACATAGAGCTAATTACTATGTATTGTCTGAGACATAGAGCTAATTACTAAGTAATGTTTAAGACATAGAGCTAATTACTCAGTAATATTTGAGACATATAGCTAAATACTACGTAATGTCTGAGACATAGAGCTAATTACTAAGTAATTTCTGAGACATAATGCTTATAACTAAGTAATTCCTGAGACATAGAGCTAATTACTATGTATTGTCTGAGACATAGAGCTAATAACTAAGTAATGTTTGAGACATGGAGCTAATTACTAAGTAATTTTTGAGACATATAGCTAATTACTAAGTAATTTCTGAGACATAGAGGTAATTACTAAGTAACGTTTGAGACATAGAGCTAATTCCTAAGTAATATTTGAGACAAAGAGCTAATTACTCAAGTTATTTCTGAAACATGAAGCTAATTACTAAGTAATGATTGAACCATAGAGCTAATTACTAAGTAATTTCTGAGACATAGAGCTAATAACTAAGTAATGTTTGAGACATGGAGCTAATTACTAAGTAATTTTTGAGACATATAGCTAATTACTAAGTAATTTTTGAGACATAGAACTAATTACTAAGTATTTTTTGTGACATGGAGCTAATTACTAAGTAATATTTGAAACATGGAGCTAATTACTAAGTAATGTTTGAACCATAGAGCTAATTACTAAGTAATTTCTGAGATATAGAGCTAATAACTAAGTAATGTTTGAACCATAGAGCTAATTACTAAGTAATTTTTGTGACATGGAGCTAATAACTCAGTAATTTCTGAGACATGGAGCTAATTACTAAGTAATGTCTGAGACAAAGAGCTTATAACTAAATAATATCTGAGACATTGAGGTAATTCCTTAGTAATTTCTGAGACATAGAGCTAATTACTTCAGTAATTTCTGAGACACAGAGCTAATTACCAAGTTATGTCTGAGATATTGAGCTAATTACTAAGTAATGTCTGAGACATAAAGCTAACTACTAAGTAGTATTTGAGAAATAGAGCTAATTACTCGAATAATTTCTGAAACATGAAGCTAATTACTAAGTAATGTTTGAACCATAGAGCTAATTACTAAGTAATTTCTGAGATATAGACCTAATAACTAAGAAATGTTTGAGATATAGATCTAATTACTAAGTATGATTGTGACATGGAGCTAATTACTAAGTAATTTTTGTGACATGGAGCTAATTACTAAGTAATGTCTGAGACATAGAGCTTATAACTAAATAATGTCTGAGACATTGAGGTAATTCCTAAGTAATTTCTGAGACATAGAGCTAACTACTTCAGTAATTTCTGAGACATAGATCTAATTACCAAGTAATGTCTGATACATGGAGCTAATTACTAAGTAATGTTTGAGACATAGAGCTAATTACTAAGTAATGTTTGAGACGTAGAGCTAATTACTAAGTAATTTCTGAGACATGGAGCTAATTACTTAGTAATGTCTGATACATGGAGCTCATTACTAAGTTATGTTTGAGACATAGAGCTAATTACTAAGAAATGTTTGAGACGTAGAGCTAATTACTAAGTAATTTCTGAGACATAGAACTAATTACTATGTAATTTTTGTGACATGGAGCTAATTACTTAGTAATATTTGAGAAATAGAGCTAATTCCTATGTAATTTCTGAGACATAGAGTTAGTTACTTCAGTAATGTCTGAGACATAGAGCTAATTGCTAAGCAATTTCTGTGACATAGAGCTAATTACTATGTATATATGAGACATAGAGTTAATTACTTCAGTAATTTCTGTGACATACAGCTAATTACTAAAGTAATTTTCTGGCACATACAGCTTATTACTCAAGTAATTTTTGAGACATAGAGCTACTTAGTCGTTCTCCTCGGCATAAGTTGGCCGCCGCCTGTCGACGATCTTGGTTTCTGATTAATTTCAAAAATCAATATGCATACAAAGGGGCACCATTGGAAACTTGAGCATACTTTTTCTCGCACCAGGAAATTATTGTTTTAGTAAAGGGTGAAACTAATTGTTATTATTCTGTAACATGTACTTTCGACCTCATCCATGTTGATATGAATAACTCACGTGTATTGTTAGACAGGACCTGGCTGGGAGCCCAAATGCGAATGTAGGATTCTGAATAACCGAACATTACCCCTCCGAAGAAGATATCGTTAGCGAGCGTTGTTGGCACTCTGGTATTGAAAACAGAAATAGCACCTGGAAATAAATATTGTCAGTGGGCTACAAATGAATACTGGGTATTTATACATATGATAGGTACACAAACACTGCATGCCATTTGAGAAGTGGGTAATAAACAAACGTGTCTTCATTTGATAAATAACGCATTGCATCTGTATCGGTCATAGCAACAGCTTTAACCTTGCGATAAAACTGAAATGGTATCAAGTTCAAGGTATACAAGGAAATGTTCGCCGCTTTTTAGCTCTCGCCATTTTAGCCCTCTCCAATGAGGGCAAATGTATTATTACAGCGAATATTAGTGCACAACATACAAGATATGGTACATTTTGTAGTTACATTTGAAGGGCGAAAACAAACACCACCAGACGTACTTTGTTATTTTTTCTTGGCAAAAGTTCCTCGGTATAAAGTAGTTTTATCCATTAAAGTGTATTACATGTTGTTCTGTTTGCATTCACAAATAATTGCATTGCATCTTACTTTATAAGTACATGTAGTATAAATAAACCTTCCATTGTTTAATATTTAATGAGCAAATTTACTTGCCTGAGGCCTCTGAAATCAGCTGATCTGAGGAGTTATCCCCCCTGATCTGTACCACTACAAGGTCCGGATATCCGTCGATGCCATGTTCTAATTCTAAAAATGTGGTGGTGTCTGTAAATGTTAAATATTGTTTTAATATGATAGTAAATATTGTATTTTTGGAGTAAAATATATTGAAACAACTAAATAAATTAGGAACAAAAACAGAGAAAAGCACAGGGAATGTCTTCAACATTATTTACCTAGGTGCACCTCACTTCATAATACACAACAATACCGTTTTAATGCAAAGGATGATTTTATATAATTCCATGCTTTACAGGATATGGTTTTGTTTTGTTTGAATGTGTTTAACGCCCTATCAAGAGCTAAAGTAAATTAAGGAGTGTCTTCATGTATGTTGTGTATACGATCTGATGCTGACTTCATAGTGCTACCTTACTGAAATACCATGCTGAGGGCAACAACCACAGTATTCCGTCCGGTCACTGTATACTGGCAACGGTTGAATCAGTTGTTGTCATTCTTCTGAATACTGAACGTTAATCAGAAAATAACTTCCATTTTTAAGGACTTGGGTATGACCCATTGCCTTCATCACCTGGGTGAATGTTCAACATTAAAGCCAATAGTCAGGTGTTGTCAAGCAAGGCGTTAGGAAATAAAATGTGGTTAGAAAAGGATAGAAATATAAAGATCCCAAATATTGCAATGGGTGCAGCAGATTTATTTTGGTCGCTTTCGTGTCCCTGGGCAGAGTTTTGTTTTGTTAGCTCACCTGGTCCGAAGGACCATAGTGAGCTTATGCCGTGGCGCAGCGTCCGTCGTCGTCAACTGCAAAACCAATCTCCTCCTAAATGCCAAAGAGGATTTTAACCAAATTTGGACTGAAGCATCACTAGAGGAGGGCAATCATTTCTTTAATAAATGAGGTTTGTTCTACCTCTGAGGCCAGGGGGCGGAGCCCTGAAGGGAAACTTAGCTAAATTTGCTTTTAAACGTTATCTCCACCTAAACGCCACGGGCGATTTCAACCAAATTCAGTCTGAAGCATCATTAGGGGAGGGCAATCATTTCTTAAATAAATGAGGTTGGTTTGACCCCTGAGGCCAGAAGGCGGGGTCCTGAAGGGGAACTTGGCTAAAATTTTGCTTTAAAACGCATTTCCTAACACCAGTGACGATTTTAACCAAATTAACTCTGAAACTTCAATGGGGGAGGGCCATCATTTCTTAAATAAATGAGGTTGGTCCGACCCCTGGGACTAGGAAGGCTTGGCCTAAAGGAAAAAATTATCTAATATTTTGCTTTAAGATACTAAACATTATTAAGGAAGAACAAACATTTCTTAATTGAATGAGGTTGGTTTGACCCCTGCGGTCCTAAGAAATGGTACAACTAGATTATCATATTCTAGGGTATAGTTTTTATAAATTGTTAAAAAATGGTTTCTAGGTTTATAAAAGCTTAAAGTTGAATGAAAATTAAAGTAAAATAAAATTATTGCCTTTGTAGCTATGTAACAGTTGCAAAGAATGCAAAAATACTAAACCCATTGTACAATTTAAAAGAAAAAAAAAGAAAACAGAATATGCAGGATTTGAAACTAGGATGCTGTGGTCATAACCACGAGGCTAGGTTCAAAGCGAAAGTTTAAGGTAACATTTTATATATATAATTTGTTTTTGTTGTGAATCACAGTTGGGTTTGAACATTTTATATAAAGATGTTCTAATGCATTCAGTTGTAATGACTTATATAAAACCAGGTGAGCGATACAGGTCCAATGTACCTTTTGTTTTTGTATTGTTTCACGGTCCATCGACAACAAGTCATTAGGGGCCAAACAACACGTTAAAATAGGCAATCACACAAATGAATACATCAAACTAGAAATAAAAGGGTTTAAAATGTGTAGAAATATATCAACAGAGAACGAACTAGTTGTAAATCATATTAGAACTTGTTATACAGATCAACTGAGTGTAAATGACCGAGCAGAGGACACAATTGCAAATCCCAAACTCTGCAGCATATGATCATTGTTCATTTTTTACAGACCTAACGAAGGCTGGTTAGCGTCCGGTTCGTGCAACAGGCATATTCTTTACCTGAACATGCGCGGTTTGTGCGATTAGAAGGTATAAAAACGCAATGTCATTGTCGTTGGATTCTGAACAGCCCATCAGCACAAGAGAGGTCATAAAGGCCAACAAAAACGAAGAAATAAAACATAACAAAGGTGTGACATCGAACGAACGGAAAGGTAACAAAACAAAGGTGTACTTGAAAGGTAAAAGTGGATGTGGTTAGTTATAACGTTTTGAAGAGCCCAACATTTTTTAGGTAGATTAGAACTGTTTCGTAACATTTCTTTATAGTTCCATACTGTTTTTAAGCCATACATATTAGTTTGTTATAGAGGGGATAATATGCCGACTGTATAGTGCTACCTCAATGAAATGCAATGCCGAAGGCACCGCGCACGATATAACACCATGTCACATTATACTAGTAATTTTCCCGAAGCTTCAGTGACCTTCAGTGACACTCCTCAATGCCTTGGATAACCTTGGATAACTTTCCAATTAAGGTAAACTTGAAAAGATTAAACGTGTAATGACGTAGTTAACAACAAATTGTTACAGTGAGTTATTTATTATTTTTCACTTACTGTCATCAACATCAATGTTTGTCCAGTCCCGGTAATAATCTGGTTTAGGGAAGTCGAACTCGCGCCATACCTTCACAACCACCACTCCATTTACAACATTATCAGGAAATGTGCGCCCAGTAAATGATTCTCGCAATCCTGAAATGTACCAAAACGTTTAGCGTCTTATATTTAAAATAAGTCATCATTTTCGGTACAACCTATATATTCATATGTGGTTTCTAGAATAAGATATTGTGCAATTGGAGGATTAGTGAAAACCAGATGTTTTCGACGCACACGATTTCGTTCGGCATTATAACGGTTACTTTTCCTTTCACGAAAAATATCGATGTAGGCATTCCCTTGCTTACTATACAGGCTTTTCACTTCTTTAGCAAAAGTATTACCTGTAGAGTCGTTAAATTTGAATTTGATCGTTAACAAATATATCCGAATGAGTTTTCTTTTTCACGTTTCACCCCTTTAAATTTAATTGCTTCAGTAAGACGTTGAACATCAATATCTTCTATAATACCTCAGATATGTGTTCTGTATTCTGCTAATTGAAAAGCAGGTCATGTGATGATGTTGCCTTTGGGATTTCCAAAAGCAATCACCTCTTAAATGATGCATTAAACACATTTCTCCCTCTCCTCTTTTTTCACCCCCTTTAAGTGTGACGCATTGTTGTAATATGTGACATGAGCATTTATGTGCAGAATGGCAATCGGTGAATGGATAATAAAGAACAGGTGCATTTTGTGATTGTGAAATGAAGAATTAACAATATGGGGGGGGGGGGGGGGGGGAAATGCATGGAGAAAAGAGACATTGTACTCCTTTTATTTTCATTTATTATTTATTCATATTAATAATAATTATTAATATATGTAGTGACTTTATTTACTATCATTGAATTTGAATTATATTTTACCAACGTGAGAGTTATTTCCCTTACACCGGATTGGATAATATTTTGACACGGCGCGAATTCTTGTCAGACAGAAGCGACAGTTGTGTCATGTTCTTAAATTGTTACACTTTCATAAATAAATACACCAGAAAGAGCATGCTTTGTTACAGAAATGTTTGATAAGCATACACAATTCACATATCGTCTCGTCTCAGAGCCATTACCGTTATCAACCTAAGCACGAGATGTCATATAACGTTCCCGTTTGAAACATCAAAATAGAGGTTATACTTCACCACTAATACAGTTTATAAGTATATATATTTACTTCTTCCTTCTACAGACAGCGTCAATGCTTGCCAGTCTTCACATGTGCTTTCTCGAATCATATGTGTTTCACATGCGTAACACTCCTCAGACCTCAATCCGAATATCGCAGCCTCCCAAAATACACATACATACACTACACGCATGCATCTTGCACACAGGGGAGGCCGTCCTTAAATGAACTTAGCTGTTAATAGGACGTTAAACAAAATCAAACAAACAAACAAACAAACAAAACAAACAAACGCTCAAACCTAGTGCACGAATTTCACCATCACAACACTCGTAGAATGAACTGGAGATAAACATTTTGTTTTCAGCAATTATTTAAAGTATGGATTATTACTTGGAGAAGAGTATCAGAAGACTTTATGTAACCCACAGGTGAGTGTCAGAGATTCTACTTTCTATTTACGATAACGAAACTATATAGCGGAAGCATGCACGATTGAATTATGCGCACGCACCCCAATCGGAAGTGGGTCCGTCATTTCGTTCTCTGGAAAGAATTAATAAGCCGCTCGGCTCTCGCCAAGAGCGGCTTAACAAATCTTATTCTGCAGCGGGCCAAACATAAGTACCCTCTTACAATACCTGCATTGGGATACAGCAGGTCTATTCTTGTTCTCGGTTTTTCAAATGTTTCCTTAACAAAAGACAAGGAAGAACCCCGGTTGATTTTAAAGGGTTAACAAAACAAAAGACAAGGAAGAACCCGGGTTGATTTTAAAGGGTTAACAAAACAAAAGACAAGGAAGAACCCCGGTTGATTTTAAAGGGTTAACAAAACAAAAGACAAGGAAGAACCCCGGATGATTTTAAAGGGTTAACAAAACAAAAGACAAGGAAGAACCCCGGTTGATTTTAAAGGGTTAACAAAACAAAAGACAAGGAAGAACCCCGGATGATTTTAAAGGGTTAACAAAACAAAAGACAAGGAAGAACCCCGGTTGATTTTAAAGGGTTAACAAAACAAAGGACAAGGAAGAACCCCGGTTGATTTTAAAGGGTTAACAAAACAAAAGACAGAAAGAACCCCGGTTAATTTTAAAGGGTTAACAAAACAAAAGACAAGGAAGAACCCCGGTTAATTTTAAAGGGTTAACAAAACAAAAGACAGGGAAGAACCCTGGTTAATTTTAAAGGGTTAACAAAACAAAAGACAAGGAAGAACCCTGGTTAATTTCAACGGGCCAACAGGGTACTATTTGTAGCAAGTTTGATTTAATTGGGTTTTCTTTTGTTTAACGTCCTATTAACAGCTAGGAAATCAAGCAAGTTTGGATTATACCAGGATGGCAAAAACAAAATCAGATTGTTGAAGACCATTTGTCAGACTATCCTGTATTCACCTTTGATCCCTAACAAATACCGGGAGTTGACATTTTCCTTAAACCGATATGCAGGAAGAAGTTTGCACTTGCCGATCCCTATACCATATCAAAATGAATTTTGTAACTTAACGTTTAGTTTAGTATGATTTGGATTTTATTATGTTTCATGTCCCATTATCTAAGGTCATTTTAGGACGCACGTTATCATGTGTGTTTGTATGCTTAAGTATTAACGGTATTTAAGTTTTTCATGATTATTCAAGTCAGAGATCATGTCGGCCATCTCTGTTTTTCATATAACATATATACCTTCATGTGACTAGTTTGGTTTGGTTTAATTTTCAAACCAAACCAGTCACATGAAAGTATAAATATATAAGGCAAAATTTCTTTTCATAGACTACGCTGAATTCAAAACAAGATCATTTGTTAAATACGCCAGGAAAACCGTATGTGTATGTGTCACAGTTTAGAATTTAACCGTAGAACATAAGATTGAAATTTTGTTTATCCTAGCGAGGCTGTAGCACCGCGTAGATATGCGTGTTCATTCAAAATATGTGTACATGAATTCTACGTAGGCTATAGCACCCCGTCAGTAGTCTTTCAAATATCTTTTACATATCATCTAACTATTTATCCGCCAGTGTCTATGCACATCATAGTCGACCCCTTTGGCCTGTCGTGTCCCACTTTATGTCGTAAGAGGCGATTCCCCTAAAAAATCGGATTTGTTATGTCTTCTTATTAGGGAACAATGTATAAACGGAACTTGATCTGCTATCCCCATTGCTACATTGAACCAGTTAGAATCTTTATCTTTTTTCCCTTACTTACTATATTTGTTCCTGTCAGAAGTGTCCCTCTAAAGGAACCACTCTTCATATGAACTTTTCTTTTGTGAAGACGTTAAACCTAACACGAACAATGCTATATGGTGCTACCTGTCTATGGTCAGTCAATAAATTGTCAAGTATATTAAAAATTATCAAAATATCTGTCTATATTCATCGTAGTCTGGAGCTTTCAATGAATGACCTTTCCGAACATTATATGCATAGAAAACATAAAACAAGCATGTCGTCAAAAGATATGTCTAACACTGTGTAGTATGGAGCACCACGTCAAGATATATGTCGAAAGATTACGTATACGTAGACTACAGAACCCGTCGAGACGTTTGTCCACACCAGTATTATATGATTGTTTTTATTTCATTCTCTTTATCAAAGCACTATTTCATTCTCTTTATCAAAGCATTATTTCATTCTCTTTATCAAAGCACTATTTCATTCTCTTTATCAAAGCACTATTTCATTCTCTTTATCAGTGCACATTCGTCTTAATCAAAAGGATGTTTTGTATAATTTAATGAAGCCAGACTAGATAAAAATGGCGTTTCATGTAGGCGGGGAATACTCCAGCACACCGGCACATCTTTGTTTCACTTATTCATTATAAGCAAACTTTATTCTCAACATATTTTGTTTCTTACCGGGGAAAAACAATCTCCCGTTTGCGCTAGAAGATGCAAACACCATCACATGAGTCCTGTTGTATAGGCAAACAATCCCACCATGCTTAATGCCTGTTGTTGGATCTCTTTGTGCAGAGCCAAAAGCATTGAACACCACTTGCATTCCATCAATTTGTACGGTCACCTCGGCAAGGACCTTAGCAGGAACCTCGTTCAGATTATGTTGTATAGTTACCATGGCATCATTATCGCAAGAAATGTTTTGCGGCGGAGAGCTGACAAAGGACGGTCGAAATGGAAATCCGCAGTGCGCTGCAACAGAAAACATGTTGTTCGGTACTTTCTTTATAGATAATAAATATCTGCAACCATTAGATGCACATATAATAAAATTGACCTATTAATGTGTCCTCTATTGCAAATCACCTATTATGTGTTAAAAATGACCATATTATTTTCTTTACCTGATACATTGTCATTGATATTTTTAACATTTATACATATGACAACATATAATAGGTTATCTTTTGTGGATCAAAAATCTTCCATATACACCCACAGGCGCTTGTAGGATCTTGGCCTCCATCATAATATGTTTATTACCAGGACTACACAAGATGACGTTTTACCTTTCTTGCTCTTCCTTTTTTTCCGGTAGTATTTACTAAGTCCCATGTTGGTAATCCCAAACGGTGCATTTTGTAGAATAACCTAATCTTTGTCATATGTTGTTTCCAACTATGGCAAATGCTATTGTACCAGAAATGCATAACTATGTGAAAAATAAAAGTTTTTTTCCTAATCAGTCTCGAAACCAAACATGTACAAATATGCACTACAACGAACATAGGGAAACCTTCGTATTAAATTTGAAAAAGACTCCTCCAAGACTTTCTGAGAAATAGCAAAACAAGTACTGTATCAAGACACACAGACAAAAGTCGAAAGGTGATTTGAATAGCCCTTGCGTTAGTGGGATCAAAAAATATGATACTTTAAATATTATCATACAAACAAAAAAACACAACAAAAAACGATCGTATTAAGAGGATTTTAGTGTGCTGTCACTTAATGTTGGTTGAAATACCCGGTAATGTCGGTATAAGTGGACATGAGTAAGTAGATTAGACTACAGTGTACAAAGGCAGCTCTTGACCAACACCAGGAAGAACACCAAAACAAAGACAGTAAAGCTCGGGTATCACATATAACACACAGTTCATTGGACGTGTTAAGCGCATTGGCTACATTTTGCCCACTTTTGACTTGTGTTCCCGCATCCTACGAGATCAGGATTTCAATCATGTTCACCATGTTCACAGTCTTCTTCCCGCTCTCTCCCCGACTACAAAGCAATTGCAAGGTAGTTGGAAGTAGCGAGAAAAATACAGATCCCGAATATTGCAACGAGTGCTGCTGATATGTTTTGGCCGCTTTTGTGTCCCCAAGTACATTGTAGAAGGCATTGGAGAAAATCCCCAATTCTGTACGAGATTCCAAAATCAGTCACCTCTTACAATCCATGCATAGGGTAATAGCAGGCATATTCTTTTCTCGATCCTCTACATGCAACGATGTAAAATCCTAAAGACGTAAACATAACACATGGGTTGTGTAGTCTTCATTTTGAAGCTGGACTAACTGTTACTTTTATAATTTTATAGGAAAATAATCTGTAATACTTAACAACATACAAAAGCATTATTACAGGTAATATCTACAATATAGGAGTCGTACCTCTTTATCTCAATGCTTTATATAAAGCATGGAGAGAAATGTTTCAATTTTAGGGTTAATGAAATTTGTGTCATTGAATAAGTGTTTGAAATTGTGTATACAAACTGTATATTTATATCTATTTATACATAGACAAGAAATAAAAAAGTATCATTGAATTAAGGATGCCTATTCATCTACATCGGTTGCGGTTCAACATTTTTTGTCAAGTTATCTCATTAGATTCCCAATCCAGGTACATGTGTATATGTTGTCAAGGTTATTGTTTATCTCTGCCAACGTCAATCAATATCTCCATTTATCACACAGTGGTTAGGATGATATATACTACGCCTCATAAATGCCATCAAGCCGACACAGTAATGGCTTTAGGATCATACATTTTTCAAAAGCCCATAGTAACCAGTGGGTTTAAAACCCTCGATAGCACTTTGTGAAGACTTACTTTTTCTTTCTGGTCATAAATAGTACATAGCATATGTCTGATGCGATGGGAATACTTACACCAACAGGGAATCGGAAACAAATTACGAGATGTAAATTTGGACATATTTTCATGTGTTTGGAATAACATAAGACGGAAATTTTAAGTATCAGGAAAAGGTCACTCTATTTTAAGTGAGGGAAATCCGGCCTGCGTAAGGCGGAAAAATTGCGTTGGTTAGTTTATTGTTTAAATACTCAGCAAATCTATTGATTGGAACAATATTTTCATATCAGGCTTGTCATAATATTGGTCTTGAAGGTGTCTTAACTCGGCACACTTGATGAACATGTGAGGCAAAGTCATGTGTTCGTCGCATGAATGACAGAAAGACTGATTTTCTCCCGGATTTTCTGTTAATTCAGTAAATAATAAAAAAAAGTTTAATAGCAGAACTTTATATATCAAGCGTTTATTCTGCAAAAAATGGTAAAATAAATGAGTATTTTTTCATTAAAAAATAGGGGGTATGGGTAACTAAAATTGACTTTCTGAGTTAAAATAATAAGATTAAGAAATTTTAGTTCCATAATTTAAAAGAAAATAATATTTTCATCAATTCTACAAACATTCATACATATCTGATAACACACTTGGAAGAAATTGTATGAATTTGTTCTGCAAATGGTCAAACCCCTAAAAATCACCTAAAATCACATGCTGCGTTAAATTGGTAATCTTTGACCGATCAAGCACAAAAACGAACACACCGACATATAGTTTTTTTGCATTTTCTACTATGCCGTTACCTCCTTTTTACAAAAATACATATTAGAAAAAAGCTTAAAACAGAAGTTTTTGAATTATCAGAGGTGTACATCCTTAAGTTAGGGATGGGGTGAAAAAGGTAAATCCGGCCTTCGTAAGGCGGACAAATTTGCGTTAGTTAATTTATTGTTTAAATGCCCAGCAACGGTGACTTAATATCGGGCCGGACACAATAATATGGGACAATTAGAAAAACGTATACACTAAAAAGAAACTGAACAGTACACGTTTAAAATCTGTACTCATAAGTGCACAGCGAAAGCGGTCAGATATTATAATACAAGGAATTCAGAAATTTCAAATTGTATGGTATAAACCAATTCCAAGCAGATATTCGAAAATATTCGACAAATCTATTGATTGGAACAATATTTTCATATCAGGCTTGTCATAATATTGGTTTTGAAGTTGTCCAAAATCGGCAACTTGATGAATATTTGAGGCAAAGTCATGTGTTCGTCGCATGAATGACAAAATGGCTTATTTTCTCCCGGAAGCAAGAGCGCATGAGTATGATATGTACGTCCCGTGCGAATTCGTGAAAGACGACCTCCTCTCTACGGTCTTTCCTAATAGGGGCTTGTAAATAGTAAATTGTTAATATTATGTGATCATCTTTGTTGCCAATTACGTTTGATGACTCGGGCAACATCAGGTTCAATATCAGAGTTATGTAGTCCTTGGTTAATTGGTTGCAGATTTAAGTGCTTGTTTTGCAGCTTGGTCGACCAACTTGTTTTAACGAATTCCGACATGACTAGGGACCAATGGAAATGTTATATGACAGTATTCTGTGACAGAGTTGATATGAGGGAGGATGAGCTGCTGCATGTCACTGTTATTAAAATTGCAAAAATATAAACTTTGAAGGACAGATAACGAATGACAATATATGATGTCTTTTCTGATCTGCATATTTTCGATATAATTTAAGGCGAGATGGATTGCTGTTTTTTCTGCGTTAATAACAGAGACCCCATCAGGAAGCCGGCATGATAAGGCAAAGTATTGCAAAGCAATCCGTAGACCCCCTACGGTAACGATTTCTAGATTTGACAAGAAGTACACTTATGTCAATGTTTTTCAAAAGTAAAGGTCAAAGGTCAAGTTACACATCACAGTGACCTTTCTCTTGTATTCTGCACTATCCCAGGATGTCCTTGTAATAATAATTCGAGGTTCTATCACAACCTAGTTCGTAGGTCGTCTCAAAGCGGTTCATAAATTATTATCCGTTGTTATAGGGCCTTCGCAACCAGGCAATATCTTTCTCAACTCCCTAGGAAGCATACAGATGAGTAGACTGGAACAATTGAAGTAAAGTATCTTGCTCAACCACGTACTCATTTACAGCTGAGTAGACTGGAACAAGTGGAGTAAAATATCTTGCTCAAAGATATAAAACAGTGCCTTGCCGTGACTCGAACCCGCAACCCTTCGGTCACGCGACAGGCGTACTACCAATAGACTACCGTGCGTCCTGTACATTAACTCTAAATACTCCAGGTGAAATAGTATAGAGGATATGCACCAGACAAACATTTTCAAAAGTTTAGGTCAAAGGTCAATGCATTTGTCACAGTGAGTTCATGGTCACCTTATTCTGGCAATCTGCACTCCGCCATCCCAAGTGTCCTTTGTACACCAAATCTGGTTACTCCATGTGAAATGGTATAAAAGATATGTCCCGGACAAACTTCTCGAACGAAAAGATGGACGAAACAGGATAGTGACTAACAACAACGCATGCTGTTGCAATATGTATTTGCAAAATAAATGTCTGTATTCATTGGGAAAGGTTTTGGATTTTACTTTTTGGTATAGGCATGGCCCCACATTTGTTGTTCGAATTGTCCATGTAGGAACGTCGGGTCTGCTTTTTGTTTCTATGAGACAAAGATCTTTATTTGATTTTGCCAATAGTTTTTGAAAGTCGAATGCCAAAAGTTCGCATTATTGTTTCGTTTCTATCTTGGAAAAAAATAAAATAATTTGGATTAAAACGTTGTTGATGGGCAGGGTTGTCTTGGTCTGATTTTACAGCTGAAAGACAAATTGTAATGATAATTTGTCCCTACGATTTACGAGCGATGGTTCATTTGCCTCAGCTCAAAGACTTGCAGAAGACGCTAGAGGGCTAAAAATATCATATTTTAAAAAATGTCTCATACAAAAAAAAATAACCCGATCGTATTAAGAGAATTTTAGTGTGATGCCACCTAATGTTGGTTGAAATACCCGGTAATGTCAGTATAAGTGGACATGAGTAAGTAGATTAGACTACAGTGTACTAAGGCAGCTCTTAACCAACATCAGGAAGATATTTAACTATCTTTTGTTAAAGGACGAGCCGCCATGTATGTAATGTATGCGTATTTGTATTTATGCGATTGCATCACTTGGTGAACATTTAACAATAAAACCAAAAGTGAGGTATGGCCAAGTAAGATGCTTGGAAACAAAAGGAGGGTGTTAGAATAAGAGAAACATCAAGACCAAATATACTTAAATTGGTGCAGCAGATTTATTTTGGGTACAAAATCAAATTCTTAGCTCTGCAGATTCCAAGACAGGAAGTTGTCCATTCGCGATTGCACGTAGCCTATACCTTCACACCATTACATTTAATTTAAGAAAGACCAAAACTATTGGCCCTCTTGTGATCAACCATTTACAGTAAAATTATTAGTGACAAAAACCGTCCATGAACCGTTTATTTGTTTCTGTACAAACAACTTTTGATTATTTACACTCAATCAATCTTTACTGTAAGATAAGACGTTTTTCATATCTAAGTCGTTTTTACCGAGTTTCACATGAATAAACTCTATGCAAAATACTCCACCCGTTCACGCTATTCTGAGAGCGAGTAAACTAGTCCTTACCACTATTTATTTGAAGTTTAATGTCAACAGTGGCGTAGCATCAATGTATGCTTATATGCTTAAGCATACACTAAATTTTTCAAGAATTTGTTTCTTGAATCATATCTTTTTATTAATTTCTGTATTTTTTATAATAAATATGAACCGTCCGTATCAATCATAAAAAAGAAAGAATATAAAAAAAAATCTTCTTGAAATTTTAGTCTGATAAAATAGTGTTTTGTTATTTCTATACACATTGACAAATCTCGAAGGTACATGTAAATCAAACACTACTTAGTGAATTACAAACTACCCAGACGACGGGAGATTGCTTCTTGGGCCTAGTACAATTTATTTTCCAGCTATGGTCCCTCCCATACCCTCGCCTTTCTCCGGCGCTCCGCGCCTCGGACGCTCGACACGCTGTAAACATACACTCCAAAAAATGGGTTGCTACGCCATCGAACAGGGAGTAAAACGTACCTATTTTCGGGGAAGAACCTATGGTCTTCCTCGCTTCGGCATTTACTCAACACTAATGATGAGAGTGAGATATTGCAAACCAGGGCGTTAAGAGAATAAAAAAGGGGTTACAAAGATAGCAAATGTTGCAGTAGGTGCGGCAGACTTATTTTGTTTTGTTTGTCGCCTTACAGACACCGACCATGGACCGTGTTGTTTCGTTTGAACAAGTTTGTAAAAGCTGCATTTACAGTAACTTTTATAATTATGTAGAAAAATCATCTGTAATATTTATATCAACATACAAAAGCATTGTTACAGGTAATATCTACAATATAGCAGTTGTTCCTCTTTCTCTCTATGCTTTATTTAAAGCATGGACAGAAACTTTGTGTCATTGAATAAGTGTTTCAAATTGTGTATACAAACTGTATATTTATCTCTCTGCATGGACAAGAAAAAAAAGTATCATTGAATTAAGCATGCCTTTTCATCTACATCGGTTGCGATTCAACATTTTTTGTCAAGTTATCTCAATAGAATCTCAATCCAGGTACATGTGTATATGTTGTCAAGGTTATTGTTTATCTCTGCCAACGTCAATCAATATCTCCATTTATCACACAGCGGTTAGGATGATATATACTACGCCTCATAAATGCCGACACGGTAATGGCTTTGTGATCATACATTTTTCAAAAGCACATAGTAATCGGTGGGTTTAAAACCCTCGATAGCACTTTGTGAAGTCTTACTTTTCTTTCTGGTCATAAATAGGACATAGCATATGTCTGATGCGATGGGAATACTTACACCAACAGGGAATCGGAAACAAATTACGAGATGGATTGCTGTTTTTTCTGCGTAAATAACAGAGCCCCCAACAGGAACCCGGCATGATGAACTTTTGTCAACAAGGCAAAGTATTGCAAAGCAATCCGTAGGCCCCCCAATGGTAACGATTTCGAGATTTTGCAAGAAGAACACTTATGTCAATTGTTTTCAAAAGTAAAGGTCAAAGGTCAAGTCATACATCACAGTGACCTTACTCTTGTATTCTGCACTATCCCAGGATGGCATTGTAATAATAATTCGAGGTTCTTATATATCGCTTTATCACAACCTAGTTCGTAGGTCGTCTCAAAGCGGTTCACAAATTATTATCCGTTGTTATAGGGCCTTCGCAACCAGGCCCATATCTTTCTCAAAATAGTTTGGATTTAAACGTTGGTGATGGGCAGGGTTGTTTTGGTCTGATTTTACAGTTGAAAGACAAAGTGTAATGATAATTTGTCCCTGCGATTAACGAGCGATGGTTCATTTGTCTCAACTCAATAACTTGCGGAAAGGTGTTGGTGTTGTGCGAAGAGCACACAACACCAACCGCATGCCCATGGTACGGGCAGAGGCTTGGATCGTACAAGTGACCGGAAAAGTTAAAACAATAATTAGCGATCAGCCCCAAAACATGTTTAGGACAAGACCTTATATATGTTTAGCGCTTTAGAGCACTTGTCCGTTAAGTGATTTATGTGCGGTAGGAAGGATAATTAGGAATCAAATGTTCGCCCGAAAATTGTTCTTTCCTGTTAAAAAATTTGAGGATCCTTCTGACGTTTAGTTTGGTCCGTCGTGGTGTTTCGTAGTTCAAAGAAATGCATGTATACAATTTAAGATTTTAAGATTTTAAAATTTTAAAAATGTTTTCGTCTGACCAAGTTTTAAGTCTGTTAAGTCATTGATGTTATTGTCGTTTTATTGTGTGCATATGCTTCTATCTATATCTTACAAGAATAATCATATACAATGAGAGGACTTTCAGTTATTGGTCGCAAACATTTAACAATACTTTTGATTTTTAATACAAACAAACTTACTAATAAAATACTTTCTTGTAGCACACTCGTCTCGAATTAAGTCTTGTCGGTACTGTTACGGACTTTGAAATAAGACAAGGAATTCGATATGAATTAAGGAAGGTGCACCGCCATATAGCGTCGGAGGCCTTTTCAAAATTATTCATTTTACCATCGGTACCACGCATTTCATTAAATACATCCAACAGAAAAATATTTTCTTATAAATAGTTATTATCCCTTTCTCCTCATATTGTTATGAATGCTTAACCGAGTGTTGATATAATCACATGTACACCACCTAAATTTAATGATAGGCCAGGTATTAGAAATCTTCAACACATTTACCAGAAAATATGCACACTTAAATATTAGAAAGCATTTTGAAAAAACGGCCTCGTATTTGAGCATATAAACTTGATTTTTAAGTATATTTCTATATTCTAGCTACATATATCAGCTGATCTTTCTATGTATATTTTCATAATTTAGAAATAGTGTTTTTCGGTGATTTTTAAGAGACACAGGTAAAAAAAAACCACATACACGTATTGACACGGTCACGTATACAGGTAAACAGCAACTTTGTACCTGGACCTGGACCGTAGTTTTCCACACCCGGGGCACTTTCGTAACTAACAAATGTGTGAAAACCCAGGTGAATGGGTGCTATAGACCAAAACGAATGCAAATAACAAATACTTAATGTTCAGTTGTGTTTTCATAACGGTCATACGGTATCACATATCAACTCTCTTTGTAAAGCACAGGCCAGGTAAAACTCCGGTCAATCATAAAGATGTTATTTACCTATTCTGTTACCTGAAAGCTAAATTCATTCTTGATAGTCTAACGGTTACTGTAATGCTGTGTAACAAGGATTGTAAAATTAAACATAACACGAATTAATTTGATGAGCAATTTATATATACAGTGTTCCTTATTTCATACAAGGGCTCCGGATTTTTTTCATTCCGTAATATTGATCAACCATTTCTACCAAATCGCACATTTGTGCGGAGAGAAGCGCACAACGGGGCGAACGATTGTTAAATCGCACAGCTGTGCGCACCATGTGTGGACGATGTGCGGACGGTGTGCACGGTGTATGGACAATATGCGCACGCTATTTTTGGTGCGTTGGGCGTTCCCACAACTGTATAAAGTTGCCATAAGATATGCGCTATTGTAAGGAAGGAAATACATCGACATACATATTGCACACAAACACGTCCTGAAATGTCATTAGCTGTTCAAAGGCGATTAAGCAGAATAATACTAAACTAAACCTGTGTATGTTGATGTATATTTACATTCAGTACTTCTTTTTTTTCTATTTGCCATGCAGGGCAATCTCTGAAGGCTTTGAATTGCATTTTGCGCAGCATACGTAGCTGACCATGAAGTCGAAACGACTACTTTGGTAATCAGTAATGCTGTAATTAACATATAATGCGTCATGTTTACAGTTGTCTTCTGGTTGCAAAAATGTTGACAGTGCTATCACCAGTGTGGATTTGCTATATACACAGCGACTTCGACAACTTCGCAGCAAATGTAACCCCTTTTGTGGAAGTGCTTAAGTGCCGACAGTAAGCACAGATGTGTTTGGGAGTTTTTTTTTATAAGATTATCGTTACGTTTGATTATGATGCGACGGTCAGTAGTGTCATGTGGCTGTATTCTACGAACTACTAGCGACATGTTGCCCCCTGCGTCTTCGTACAACGGTTGGCAACGGTTGACAGTCTTTGCTGTGTTCAAAGAAGTACGAAGGGATGTTGCAACAGGAATCTCGTCTTGAGATTAATTAACCCATGAACCACCACCTATTTAGAAAATTAATAAAGATAGACAGAAAATAGGAACTTGTTCATCATCTAAGATGATTGGATAGATAGAGCGAAAAACGATGAAATGAATTGTAATATTTCAAGTGCTTGGCATGACCAGCCTATCGATCATATCTGGCCAAATTAATGCGTTATAAAAACGAAGGTAATAATCCATCACCTTGAACACCCAATCAGCAGTGTCTAATCTCCCATCAACACGATATGCATGTACATACAACGTAACATCACAACATACGACATATAAAGCAGCACACAATAAAGAAAATGGGTTTTGTGGTTTGCATCCGCACTAACGCGACTCCGAATATCGACCAAACAGCATTTCCATATACAATCTACGTGAATACATATGTATGCATTATTGAATGTTCTGAATGCATTGAAGCGTTAGATGATAATGATCTAAAGCAGCATTGTAATATGGGTGATAACATAAGTTCCTGGTCGAAGTTGGATATTTTACAGAATGCTCGTTTGTGTATTTAAGAAACCAACCAAACCGGATCCACTTGAATCATTTAAGGTTCATAGACCAGACTGAACAAATATAATAATCTACAAGAGGCTATAAGGAGCCTAATTCGTCACCTGAGTTTCGTTTTATTTCTGAACGTCCTATCAACAGCTCAAGTCATTTTAAGACGTGTTCCGTGTGTTTAACGTATGCTTCCTTCAGGCAGGGTATGTTAATGTATTTGCGCCTTGCGATAGCGCGGATCTGATGCTGACTTACAAATGTAATAGTGAGATATCAAGTACAGCATTTCACCCATTAAAAAGACGTTAAACAATAAAAACTAAAACCTGACAAATACTGATATAATAAAATCATGTGGTATTGTTAAATTTATCCCATTCCTAAGAGGGGATTGATGGCGGGAAGTGTCGATTCTTTTCAACCGACAATAAGCAAAAAAAAAAAAATTGTTATTTCCTTAGGCAAAATAAGTATGATAAAACAGCTTAGGACCTTTCCATCCATGATCTTAATAACGGGGTCCGGGGGGGGGGGGGGGGGGGGGGGGGGGGTACATTTTAGTCAATTTGTACTTAACATCAAACTCAACTCAAATGATGATATCTGCAACCAAATTTGAATTCTTTCCCACTGAAAATAGACATTATATACCCAAAAATTGTCATTTGTCTGTACAAGGAATGAAGAGGAAGAAGAATATGGGGAAGAAGATTGTTGGAATTTAGCCAATTTGACCACTTTCGCCTCACCACTCGGGCTCCTTTGGGGTTTGATTCATATAATAACAATTTTGGTTTGCTTTTGACCACGTAACCTTCAAGCAAAATGTTATCGAAATCGATTCGGTGCTTTTGAGAGGTCAAAAAAATGATTATTGCGGCCGTCGGCCAAACGACGCTCGCAACAGGTCCACTGAACCCTTGTCTCGCGTGACCTAATAACATGTCATACGATGCGAAATATATATTCTTCAACGCTTTTTTGAATCATACATCAAATTGAGTGACCCATATTGAGCTTCTTAATAAAAAAACATTGGCCAATTATATTGATAAAATATTCGATATCATTTAAGTCTGCAAAAATTGGTTTTCATGGTCTTCGTGATGAAATGCATGGCTTGTATGATACTTCATGTAGGAGGTTTATTAAAGGCATTAAGCTGAACTAAACAATATTGATATTCAGCAATGAAGAACAAGATTAACATGACTGGCACGAATTGGTATCGTTAAATCATAAGTTTATTTTTAGCTGACGATACTCTTGCTTATTAGACTAGCATAGGCCACAAACAGTTTTGTCTGCCCCAAAAATACATATCCTGTTTATTTCAGTAGGCCACTCCGGTACAGATGTCCTTGAAACTACAGATTGGTTTAGGAAAACACTGTAAAGCATCAGAACCGTGATATCGCAAAAAAGCAATTGCACACGCATACATTATAGACATAAAAGCACGTCCTTAAACGACCTTTGCTGCTAACATGTATAATAGTTGGTGGTGGAAACGGAGGGGGAGATACACGCAGGACATAAAAATGAATATATACACCGCAAATGTTCGAACGCACAAAAACAGCGTAATTTGACCTTTTCATTTGATAGAATGCATGTAGGATTAATCAATACGCGTATATTCTGTTGGAATATAATGATAATTTAAAATATTAAGAGTACAACTAACCAAAGTATAAAGGCGATCGTTATTTTTTGTTCAATCTTTTCTCTTGCCACCTTATACCTACACAATGATTGCAATTCACCCACACAACATATTAAGTTTAAAAAAATGTTTGCATCATTTGGTTATCTTACTCAACAAAATAAAGAACAAAACACATCATATTCAACAATTACATCAAAACCCCCTGCAATCTTGGGATCGAGAAACGAATACTTCTGCTGTTACCCACTGCATTGTATCATTAGAGGCAACTTTAATGGAAACCCCCTGCTTATTTGGTGATTTTTGTGTGCCCTCTATTTACATGTAGAACACCAAAGTGACCAAAATACATCTGCTGCACCTACTGCGATATTTAGGACTTAATATTTCTTTCTTTTTCTAACTACCTTTTCTTTTTTAGCGCCTTGCTTGGCAACGCTTCAACGTTGAATGTTCGCCAAAGTAAGGAAGGAAATGGGTTCTGTCCCCAGGCCGGGACATACCAAAGTCCTTAAAAATGGTAGTTGTTATTCCCTGCTTAACGTTCAGCATTAAAGGTAAAAACAACAACTGGTTCACCCGTTGTCAGTATAACTTGATTGGGAAATGCTGTACTGGGTGCCTTCGTCATGATGTTTCAGTGAAATAGCACTATATAATCGGCATCAGATCCGCGCTATCACAAGGAGGCAAATACACCAACATACCTTGCACACACACACATACACACACGCAAGCAAGCTTACACAACAAACATTGAGGCACGTGCTTACATTATCGTAGCTGTTGATAGGACGTCACGTTAGACAAAATAAAACCAAACCAAAATCAATTACATCACATTTAGATCAATATGTAACAGCAATCAGGGTTCCATGACATGGCAATTGCCTTTCACTTCAGCATCAGAATGTATGTATAGATTGTTCAAAAGCATAATTGTTTCTTAAGATTAACACGAAAACTCTATGTACAAGTTCGGGTGACTACATGTTGTTATTTACGCCCAGCCGCTCCCCTTGCTGAGTCGGGGTCATGTGAGGAACTAAGAATCAAATTCCGACTTAATTTGGTTATAGCTGTCACGAAGACACTTAACCCGATTGACAAAAAAAGGAAGATGGGAGCCTCGGGAAACACCACGAAACTTTGTTGGGTAGGTTCGGTATGAAACATCATGAAAGATAAATATGGAATAAGAAGACAAAAACAACTTTATATGTTTAAATGTGGATTGTTTGTTTTGGGTTTAACGTCATCGCATCAGCTAAGGTCGTGTACGATGTTTTGTGGACTAAACGTAGAACGGGTATACCTGTGGTTTGTTTCTATCATGTTAAACACCAAATGAAATTAGTATACATCCAGTATATCATTCCAGGAACTTCTGCAAACACCATAGTAGCCATAACCCTGTATCGGAACTACATATTCATTAACCTCGTAGGTAAGGCATGAAATACATTTGAGATAATGATATTCGTGTTTAGTTTCAGAATACTATCAAAAAGACTTAAGAGTCAACTTACCTTTTCCAAAGATTAAATACAAGAAAGTGACGAAAAACAGAAAGCTATGTGATCCCTGCACATGTTTCCTTTCAGTCATCATGCTTGCTGGTATGCCTGCCCACCAACCTTGTCATGCAACATAGTCTCTTGGCGCCAGAGAGTATAGTACGTTCAAAGAATACATGTAGACTAGGCTGATTACCTATGGTTCGATGGCGTTTATTGTCTTGGCTTATTATACACATGAAAAGGAATGCTTTTCGTGAAATGGTATCCAAATATACGTAACATAACCAGAATGGCAATCAATAGCTTTTGGTGCAGCAAAGGAAAAAAATATTTGCCATGAATACGTATTGTGATGAAAATTGATTAGTCAAGTTGGAAACAGATTCCTTGGCTTTTATTGTCCTGACATCTTTTCATGAAATGCAACAAAACATCGCAATTGGAATACAGTTGTTAGTATATGCTACTACAGGTATGTCTTAATAGCTCACACACTGTATGAGATTATGCCATACCATGGCGTCAGCCCGTCAACAAAACCACTTCTTCATAACTGCTAATAGCAATTCAACCAAATATGCTTTGAAGAATCCTTAGGTGATGGGGATTCAAAATTGTACAACGAAGGCACGTCTTTAAATGACCTTAGCTGTTGATAAAACGTTTACTACAGTAAAACCAACCCAGGTGGCAGAATGATGGGACCAAAATTGGGATATTTGTTGTATTGATTTAAGTGACTTCCTCTCTAGAACTAAGGGTAGGTTTAGCTTGAAAGTATTTTTAGGTGGTTGCATACAAAACTGCACAAATGCAAGGGGTCACCCTTGTATTCCCAAGATGAGTACACACTCGCAAATCCCCAATTCTGCAGAAGGTTTTACATTGATATCCTCTTACAATCATGCAGTGGTTAACAGCAGGTATATTGTTCTCTCGATCCCTAATCGCTATGGATGGATGTGCAGATGTGCAAAATGGGTGTTAAAACATCTCTATGCCGCGGTTAAGTTCACCGTTACTTAAAATAAACCATGGGTACGATCCTTATCTCGAAATCCAAAAGACCAATCGTTTTGAAATATGACATGATAATACACGTGATATGTGGGTGTACAATAGGGGTTTACAATGTTCAGGGTCATTTTTATTAAGAATAGCTTATAGTGGTTGGCTCCATCCTTGAATCTTAAATACGATGTTTATGCATTTGACCTAGTAATAAACTGTGATATTTAGATAAGAGTTTAACAAGTTTTTATGGCCAAGGTCAATGTTACTTAAAATAGACGGGGAAGATCACGATCAGGCACATGGCGGTGACCTTTAAATGTTTCATTTTAAAATTCAAATGGAAAAGAAAAGACTTATTAATTTCATTCTAAGAATGGTGAATTGAGCGTTATGTAGTGGAAGGTACATGCAGTTACAATCAATATCAGAACCCGTGAACGGGTGGCTGTTCTCAGTTAAACTTATCCATCATCGTACTAGCAAACGTTTCAAATATGTATATGAAATGTCATGGGGCGCCATTTGTATCAATTTTGTATATGAATTATTGAAGTGTAACCATGCCTACTAAAGTAAGCACAATAAAAGACGGCCCTCGACACGCTGAACATATTAAAAATTAATTTAGCGGCATGGATATTCTAAAATCATGATGCTAAGTTTCTGTTCAGATCATAATTTTGATTCTCTAGTACAGAAAATTTACATGATTGTGGTTTTGGTAATCTATGAAAAAGTAAATACGAAAGCGACAAAAATATAAATGATAATGCAGTGCACTGTAGTGGTGGCTTATAAATAAAGCATGTGTTATTGAACAATTGTAGTCGTAGAAATCAATTTGTGTATTTTTAGTCAATTTCTTTCCTAGTTTGCAACTATTTGGATCTACATATTTTCTATTATCACACAACTGACCCATTTTACTATGTCTTACAGCCATGTCATAAAACTATGGCATTTCACACCTGTAATACAACCTAAAGGTGCTGTATTTGGTCAAAACCGTTGAAACAAACTCCTGCGCCGCAACAGGTTCTGTTTTTATTTACTACACCGTAGTAAAAACAATGACTACCAGATAAACATTGGCGACACGGTTACAAATGACAACGAATGAACAGGTACTGTAAAGGATATTGTTTCAATATTCATGGTGTAAAAGTTTCTGGATTTCATTTTAAAGTTGAACTTGAACGAGGTCGTATTGAGAAGGTAACTGTTTCACAGATTTGTAACCGTGAATGAAGATGAAGTGGGGAATGTTATCCTCAGCCAATCTAACAAAAATACTCTTAAGCAAAACATTCTACGATGTGAAACTAAAACATTCTACGATGTGAAACTAAAACATTCTACGATGTGAAACTTTTGTAGCAATTTTACAAATTGCCCGAAGTCAATGAAAGTAGACAAATCCACGATATCCAAGTATTTGAACTGTGTTCTTTGCTATTAGGATTTTTTTCTTTTTTTGGTATCAGGAAGACGGATGGTTCTGAATATGAACCAACCAGTTTACGGGAGATGATGTCAAGTTTTGATCGGCAATTGTGTCGCAACAACTACAGTCACACAATTGTTGGCGTCCCTATGTTTGCCCAAGTGCGCGAGGTTATAAAAAGTAAACAGCGTCAGTTGAAACGCGACAGAAAAGGGAATTTAGCACAAAGTTAGTGATCCAATAAATGACACTGAAATAGACATGCTGTGGAATTCTGGTCAACTAGGTTCAAACACACCTGACATCTTACTTTGTGGTTTTATAATACCGCTCATTTTGGTCTCCGGGGCTCGGCAGAACATAGGGACATGTGTTGGATTGGCGTGACACATGGAAAAGATGAGGATGGGCAGGAATTTCTAGAATTTACTCAATGTCAAACAAAAACAAGAACTGGAGAAAATCCTCCCGATATTAGAGCTGTTAAAGCGAAACTGTGGGCAAATTTGGAAAACCCTGATAGGTGCCCTGTAAAAATTTATAAACTTTAGCGTGAAAACGTAGCAACCAAACACATAGCATCACCAAATAATCCAATTTGGTTCAAGAAACAGCCAGTAGGAGTCAATAAATGCAAAGAATGATCAAGTTGTCGGGAATGTAAACTGAAAAACATCTGTCAAATCACTGTACTCGGAAATGCCTCGTTCAAAAACTGACAGTAATGTTCCCCCACCCAAATTATGCAAATTTCATGACGGAAGAACATTTCATCAATATACAACTATAGCCATATCAACACCGATCAACACAAGCAGATTTCACGAATGCTGAGGTCCGGAAAATCCGTTCTCTCACCTGCCAACATGTCAACGCCGTCAAGTAGGCCTATTTCCACGTGTTTCACAAAATCGTCAAGTTCTTTATCTTCGATGTCAGAGATAAGTGGTGGTTATAAGTAGCTATAAAATGAATTGGAAATGCTACTTTTGTCATTGCTATTTTTATTTGAATATTCTGATTTTGACCTATATAGAGTCAGCTGATAGCGCATAGTTGTGTTTGAATTTATTTTTTAAATTATGATTGTTATGTGATGAATAGAGTCTTACACTCGATTACCTCTATTTCTCAGGCAGGGTATTAGAGGGATCTTTATCAAATTTGATATATAGGTCCCCCTTCTTATCTCTAGATGTGTATGTTTACTTTTGAGACTGGTCGATTAAAAATAGCTTACCAGCAGCTATCTTGGAGTCTGATAGTTAAGGGTTTTCTATTGCTATTACTTAGTTAGAACAACTGGATAGATCTGTCTTAAACATGGTATGTACATGTATGTATCCCCTTTGTCCTTAATTATTCATTTTTAATTTTCAAACTGATCAGATATTCAACATCGCTGACAGGCGGCTAATTTTGATTTGGAAAATAAAAGTACAAAGTACTTAAAATGGTAGTTGTTATTCCCTGCTTACGATTCAGCATGTAGTGGGATTGGGAAAATAATACACCTGCTGTTTCCCACTGCATGTGTATCGTAGGAGGTGACTAATGTCAGAACCCCTGCATAATTGGAGGATTTTCGTTGGTGTCTTCTAGTTGGGGACACGTAAGCGATCATAATAAATTTGGTTTGCCCGTTGCAATATTTTGGATCTTTATCTTTCTTTCTACTTCTAACTACCTTTTGTTTTCTAGAACCTTGCTTGGCAACACCTCACGTTTGGCTTGAATGTTGAGCGTTTGCCCAGGTGGGGAAGGCAATGGGTTCTGTACCCAGGCCGGGATTAAAATAGTTGTTATTTTTCTTGCTAAACGTTCATCATTAAGGGGAATGGCAACAACTGGTTCACCCGTCATCAGTATAATGTGACCGGGCGAAATGCTGTGCTTGGTGGCTTCGGCATGGCATTTCAGTGAGAAAGCACTATAAATTCGGCATCAGATCCGCGCTATCACAAGGAGGCAATCAGTGAACCACACCAACATAGGCCTACCCTGTCTCCTGCATACACACATGCAAAAACGCATACACTACACACATGAAGTCACGTCCTTAAATGACTATAGCTGTAAATAGGACGTTAAACAAAACAAGTCAAACCAAACTTAACATAATTTATGTTGGCATTTATGAGGTTCAATATTATATCATAATATTAATATTTTACTTATTTAAATATTCTTCGATTTTGTTGCAAAGGTTCTGTAGAACCGATTAAGGAATTGGAATATATGATTAACTTCCGCATAGAATTTTATTTAATGTGCCTACCGATTACATAAAGCAATGTGACATATTCAATAATTTTATTATGTGAAAATTTTACCAGTTTAAATGTTCCTCTTATTTTTGCTAAGGCTCTGCAGAACATATGGGGAACAAGAACAGGTTTTTGACTTATTTGATTTAATGTGCTCTAGGGCGACATATGGTTCCCGGTTTTCTTCCTTTAAATGATTCGAACTTGACAGAGAGAGTCGTGATACCTAAGGCTATATGTCTGTCCAAGGAGGTGCTTTGGGATCTGGCCTGTTTGGAATAAACCAAACAGGCCAGGAAAATATTTTTCGTTTCTTTCATGTCGTTTTCTGTTGTTATAACCTGCTTAACGTTCAGCATTTATGAGAATGGCAACAACTTATTCCCCCGCTGTCGTTATTATATGACCGGGCGAAATTATGTGTTTACTATGCAAGCATACAATGCAAGCATACTAAGTTTCTACAAAAAAGTAGACACAATGAGGGACTGTTGGCGTCACCTTGGTGTACACCTTTAAATGTTTTAAATAATCAGACTTTTTTTACCTTTGACCTACCGCAAGGTCTCGTTGACCTAATGACTGCACTGCTCAAAATTGCACATGTTTTACCTTTGACCTTGATGTCAAGGTCACAAAGACCTAATGGCAGTGTACTGCACATCGCCTGGGTAATGCAGATATACTGCAAGTTTAATCAAATAATCTTTAACAGTTAAAAAGTTACATCCCGGAGAGGAATGTACAGAACATTTGCACTTATTTGACCTTTGACCTTAGGGTCATAGTCTTAATGACCTCTTGACTGTGCCCAGACAAGATCATATTAGAAGAACCAGAACCAGAAGAACCGGGACTAATACAATATGTCTCCCTTCATTCGAAGGGGAGACATAATTTAACTAAAACAAACCTTTAACATGTCCTTATAAACCATTTTGTTACCACTATGTCCGGTTCTGTGTTGATGGCCGGCAACGAATGTGGTATTAACAGTCGTTTATTATGACAAATGCAGTGCAATGCATCAGACGTATTCGCTCCCAGAGTCTGCAGGACAAATACCAAAGATGTAAAGCAAAAAAGCGACAGATGAAATATACTGACAATGAAAGTATTTGTAGTTTTACATTAATTATACAAGAGTTGATATTTCCTGCTGTGTGATGTTTGAGAGTTTCCACGTATCCACCTATTTTAAACATTATTAAACCAGACAAAGGGGAAATTAATTACCCATGATACGACCGTAAATATCTTAATCTATTTTTTGTGTTACGTGTATAGCCAGATCTGAACAACGATAAACAGTTTTCTGTGCTTATTATGTATTCATTTTGATACACAATTTGACAAAAGGGAAACTGATTAGCAAATGTATAACGAGTCTGACAAATAAACGTTTCGTTTTCGAAGACACGATCACATTGATTAATTAAGAAAACTACACAGAGAGCTGAAAAGTTTTAATATTTAATATGGTAACGTTTATTGAGTTTGGCGTCCTACCAGTAACACTGATCATACTGTACAGTTGTGGGGTCAAAAACTTACACGAAGTGCAGTGAACAATATGCAAACGATAGACAACTGGGTGGTTGAAGCTTCGGCACATCTGCGCACACGATAAACTAACCGTACCTGCCAGCAATCGTGGTTGATGTGTATAATTATCGATTATCACACTTTCGCTTCCAAGCAGTATGTTTTTGATTTGGTGAGAATTGTCTTCCTTGAAAAAAACTGTTTGCAAAGAGATAAAATTTACACTATAACAGTTATCTCTTTTTAAATATATAAAAAGTTATGGAAATAAATAAAAATTATGATATCAAAATTGTCAATTTATTGTTCTTTTATGGAACCAAACTATTCTCAGTCATGTACAATTTGGACATCATCCCACATCCTGCTAACGACCAGAGGTTATCGCATGGTATGCCGTTCTGATGTGCACCCACACGTGCATTTTCACAGGATCGAAACTCGTTCAACAGCGAAAATCGTAACGTCATCGAGCTTGTGAACTCGTGTAAGCACATGCTATGCACATGAGAGGTCGGTACACAAATCACATCAGTCTGGCCTCATGTCTGTGTCTTCCCGCGAGTCAGTTTATGTCTTTGTATTGGAAGCTTTATTTAATTAGTACGTGTGATTACACATTTTCCAACAAAATCTCCATATTGGGTGTTGACATATCGTCACGCACCGCACGTGTACTTTTGTTTACCATGTGTCACCATAATTTATACTACGGTATTGAAATGCCAGTTTTCTTCTATATTATCCAATAGGATAAACAACATGAATTCAAAAACTGTATTTCCCAGCGACATAGGCACTGACATAAGTTTATTTACAATCATCATGATTAATAAACACAATTACACAATAATGTACATCTCACATACAAACATATAACTCCTAACCTATTAATCTCAATAAATTAACCCCATTTAAAAATAAAACAAATGCTTCTTGTTACCTGTGTCGCCTGAATGACACGTATAGGTAACAACCAAGACCATTTGCACGTGCAAATACCACCAATAGCGCCACCAATTAGCGTTTCTCATACCATAGAGAAAATAATTACATCCTAATTCCTACCGTCAACCGGTTGAAATTATATTTCTCTTCTATATTATCCAATAGGGTAAACAACACGGATACAAAACTGTATTTCCCAGCGACATAGGCACTGATCGATGAACACAAAGAACGGGAAAATAATCCGAAACTATTAGAAATAGAAAAAATCCAAGATACGCACACTAACTGTCACATTTCTATCATTATAAATTCAAATGCTGAGAAATACTGAAACGTTCGTCAAAATTGTCTTTAACATAACCATCCTTCGCGGTCTCCGATCGCCACCACCCATGTCGTTTAAACAACCTGTCCGGAATACCACAATTGGCTGCAGCTGAAGCCCCACCTGCACGAAAACTGTGTAATCCAAACGTTTGATGTCGAAAACAAAACCTGAAAAAGTCTCAATAAAATGTTCCATGAATTGCGAACAAGACATCGGTTTAGCAGCCTTCCTTAACACATACTTATCGCCTTTTCTTGTTACATTACGAAAAACGTATTCCTCGGAATCATCACTAATCCCAGACAATTTTGCATAAATTTCAAAATTACACACTGGTCACAAACGCGACTCCGTCCTGCTCACAAGAATCCATGCGTCAATTGATTGTTTCCTTCCTCCTAAAAGGTTTCGCTAACAATCGTTTAGCTCCCTCAAAAACATTTTTCACTAATAAGAATCTGTGTGAGATGTTTTACCTACAATATTGTGTGCCCATTTAATACCGTATAACGTATCTATTATACTACCAACATTACCGTTATTTCTAGTAAAATAGGATAAATATATACATAACATAAACGGTTTTGTCGGAAAGATATCATGCTCCTCAAACCCATTTTGACTCGCCCATTGATTCTATCGCAAAAAAATATTACAATATTTCGTAATGGTACTGTCTGCTTAACACCCCTGTAGCAATTGTGGAACAGTCAACGCAAAGTCTTTGAGATGATCCTGCACTATATCGTACTCATCTTTCAAAGCATGTGTCACTAAACATAACAATCAGAAAACAAATACAATAAGTATCTATCAGAACACAAGCTGTACAAGCTCAACAACAACGTTTTAATTTCAAACTCAACATACCGTACAATAATCATATATGCACGGCATATGATATTTAATCCTGTTTTTCTTGTAAAACAGCTTTCGTTGAAAATCCGAATTTAACAGCAATTAACTGCTAAACATATATATTGTAAAACAAAATCACCGGAAACCGATACAGCAGTAAATATATCCTGTTTATCAACGATTCACTCACCGAAAACCGGTATTTAACAGACTGCTAATCATATTGAAAACCTTTCTCACCGAAAATCGGTACATGTTAAACAAACATATCGTGTAAAACGATGCACTCACCGAAAACCGGTAATCAACAGTTATCATAACTGCTAATCATATCAAACCATTGTCACCGAAAGTCGATACAGCGGAAAATATAAACTGCTAGCCATACTAATCAATAGAAATCGTGTAAAACGATTCCCTCTCCGAAAACCGGTATTAAACAATTATTATCTGCTAATCATATTGAAATTTTCTCACCGAAAACCGGTACAGCAGTAAATGTAAATTGCTCATTAAACAAATCGTATAACGCGATTCTCTCACCAACAACTGGTATCACAATAGAATAAAATGCTAATCGCGTTGCAAATTTCTCACCGAAAACCGGTATACCAATTCTTACTCACATAACGATATGTACAAATAAACAAAGCATGTACCAAACTATACAAGTAGATATATATCTACCGAAAATCAATACGTACCGCAAGCATCGGAAATGTTAAATCGACATACCTTTCCCCGATCTGGATGGTGTGTAAAAACATTTTTCTGTTTGTAAAAACCTGTATTCCTTAATACTTGCTATGAAATGCTGTCCGTCTTGACACACACATTGCCAAAACCTACCTGACTTCCAAAAAGGAATAATAAGCGTGCCATACGCATTACACATTTGCATATACCTAACAACTCTCGAAATAAGGTACACTGGTGGAACAACCAACCATTTATCCCAGTCCAACTTGCTGAAAAAGCATCAATACTTTTGGAACCTGGATTCCAATACCTAGAATAAAATGTAAATAACTCCCTAGTATACCAGGAAGCAAACCAATCTACGTCAAAAGGACCCCAAATATCAACAAACAGCTGTAAAAACACTTTCAGTCACACCCCAATCGTCAACATCCAAAATTTTACTGATAAAACCAGCACATACATTTTCCGCCCTGGGAACCCATTCCATTTCTAACGATATATGATTTTCTAACATAAGCACAAAAATATCAAGTGCTATATTTTGCAAAAATGATTTTATACTGCCCTTCTCTACAATCGTCACCACATCCTGATTATCTGAAAACCATTTTACCCTGGTCCCTCTCAATACATTGACCAATGAAAACAACACTCTATCTACAGCTGTCAATTCTATATAGGTCGAACTTTGACCTGCCTCGTTCTGGGTCCACACACCATGTGCCACGCCTACCGATGACTCTATGCAATAGCCACCGTACCCTGTGGTACTAGCATCAGAATAAACTATTTTATTGCACTGTGGGGAATACTGAATTTCTCTAGAATTGGTGCAATTGATGTGATTCACCCAAAATTGCATCTGAGCTACACAATTATCGTCCACAAAAGCGCCATCATTCCACGACTGGGCTTGTAAAGTACACTTACTGATACATTTGGTCATCAGCTTAGTAATATTGCTCAATACTATACTCATGGACATAATTTGACCTACAAACCTTGCTAATGCTTTGACATGAACTGAACTGCCACTGTAAACAACGTTCAACACATCCATAACACACACATGTGCTTTCTCAATCCGACTCTCCGGTGAACGCAAAACTCCTAATAAGGTATCAATATCTACACCGAGAAAAGTCATCAATTGTACAGGATCTCATAAAGATTTGTCTGCTTTGGGGACAAAACCTGACTCTATAATGCCACTTTGAACACTTGCCCTCTGTTCTACTTACTTCAATTTGTCAGTCTTATGACACAACACGTCATCCAAATACATCAAAGTTTGTAAACCCTCACCTCTCCACTTTTTAATAAGCGATCTGGTGACTTAAGTAAAAATATACGGAGCCGTAGACAGACCAAAGGGTAACACTAAAAAGGACCCCAAAGTATACTTTCTTGGAACCAAAATTTTACGAAAAACCAAGAAATCTGGTATGAGGTGGATACATATCTATGTGATGATACGCCGAATGTATATCAAACTTTATTAACCATCCCTGTGTCTTTATATACAATAATCGTCATATTTCACGGATTGTTCCCATAAATGTTTATTGACCTCCCTTAAATCAGACGTTTCTTACCATTACTCTGAACTGATACGGTCAATGGATTCGTCATATATGGAGATTCTTCACACCTCTCTATCAATTAACGCTTTTTCTAAATCGAAAATTGCCTTCTCCACAAACTCGGCATTTTTCACTGCCGACACATTATTTTTACATTCTCTTTTGTTTGGTTCTGAGTAAAATGGGTTTTTTTGTAACCGTTATCAATCACATCTATCGCAAATTCAGAACATCCAATATTCTTCCAAAATTCAGTATCATTTTTCAATGTACTTTTTACTAAAATGTCAGCCTGTCCTTGTTCATATTCGAAAAAGTATTTAGTGAAATCACAGGCTCCTGTACAGTCATTACTTGGGAACTCTGTTATATTCGTATACTTATCTTTGATGACTTGTGCCTCTTTAATCTGTCCCTATGTCCCTATGTCCCTGTCCTGGACTGCCCAGTTGACTTATTGACGATTGGACAATCCTTCCGGAAGTGAGTGTCGGAAATCTCCACACGAGAAACAGGCTCCCTGGTTTCCTCATTGGCCACGAAAAAGCTGATTCCCATCAGAATGCCGCATAGGATTAAAAACCTGACGCGGAGCTCCTACCCATACCTTGATTTCTGTCTGTTGAGAAAAACGTCTTGTTTCTTTTTCTGCTGATCTTTTAACCTTTTCACAGCCTTATTTTCATCGCGCGAAATTTTCTTGTCGTTGTCGGAATCACTATCAAGCGGGTTAGCTATGTTTTCTTTAACTGTCCCCCAACCTGTCTCAGAACTTTCTGCTTTCAATTTTAACTTACAATCATCTGATGGTTGGCTTTCCAAATTGTCCTTCGTTTGTTGTCCGTCCGCCTTAAACAATTTGTGTTATGGCTATTCCTCAGAAAGTACTTCATTGATATTTCTCAAAAAATATAGGTTCCTCTTGGTCTCTTCATGTGCATGTTAACTTTTCAAACTGATCAGATAAACAAAATGGCTGACAGGTTTGAAATGCCTCTTACTGCAGGTTCAAATGTGTAAGATGACTATTCAGCTGTTCACAAATGTTTCTGTTTGTTACTCTTTGGGCGTGTTTGATTCTATGCAGGCTTGAAACCACATTTCATTCAACTCTATAGTCAACCGAAAAAAGATGTGAACATGTTCTATAGTTTTGCACGAGGTATGACTGGTTTTACCGTCCGCTTAATTAGTAAGTTACCAAGCAGACGACAACTGTTAGTAACTATCTGGATCATATCAGCGTTTCGTATAGCGTAAAGATCGATTTGTCTTTTTCACCAGTACAAGTTTAGATCGAGGGGAAAACCTGATAGATCTACAGGTGTTAATTGAGGCCTTGAGGTCTTTGGCTATGCTCACAATTAAGCAATAAATCACGGCACTAGCACCGGCTCTATTTCGCAATAAAAGACACAGGTTGTACCAGTCAAACCGTTTTCTCAGCGATTATTTGGAACTCTGAAACAAATTACTGGACAGTCACTGCAAGTACTATCTGATCTACAAAATGAGTTTAGAATTCATAATATCGGAGCAATCGTTACAGACAACGCATCAAGCACGGGCAAGGCCGCACGAGAAGCAAACTCCGAGCACAGGGGTGTTTTACCCGCACTGTCCAATTTGCGGTAAACGAGGGTTAAAGGTTACATCTAGGTGCAGCTCGAACTAGTAGGGCATTTCAATCATTCAGTGCTTGCAACAGCCGCTCTCAAAAACGCAAAGAGCAGGCCGGAATTGAAAAACCCCTCAACATCATACATGGTACAGCCACGAGATGGAACTCCTCACTTTATATGCTGCATAGGTTTCTCCTTCTGTGTGTTTACATATATGGCATAAAATTTTACGAGTGTGTCACAAAAAGATCTGACCGTAACGTTAACGCTCTTGACATGAAAGACGCTAACTGGAAAGTTATAGAAAACATTGTTCCAATGTTCCAGCCACTTGCAGAAGCAATTGAAATCCTTGCAGCAGAGGACAATCCCACTGCCAGTAGTGTGTTTCTCCTGGCGCATAATCTCTTGACAACTTTCTTGACGCACGATCGTGGACTTAAAAGGGTTAGTTAGGGAGGATGTGTCACTCTGTTTGGATTTCCATGTTGATGGAACAATACATGATGATAAGCTTGGTTACAACAGAATGTTTGCTATGATTCTGGATCCACGGTATAAATACTTACTATTTCTGACGGACAGCGAGACACAGTGACAGTCAATGTACAAGACCTACTTGACCAATATGCTGTTTCTGATAGCAATACAGTTATTGTAAAGCAGAAACACGGCACAGAACCAGACACAGATGTGACCCCTCCTTCAAAACGCAGTTGGTTGGTTGACCTTTGGTGGGGAATTAAGCATTGAACTGTTTTTGTATGGTATATTATATATATTTTCGTTTTCTCTGCCTTTTATGTTCATTTTTAACTTACAATTTATATTTAAAATTTAAGATTCCCGCCTTATCGTCAGTCCACACAAATTCTTTCAATAGTTGGGACAGCGTGTTGTCGCGTGCCGATTGGCAAACAAAGTAGTACTTTGAACTTTCAATACTTCAATTTTATTCCACGATTCAGTATCAATACAATTACGTAAGATATGTCTATATGGTATTTAAGTTTATCTGAGCTGAAAGTTAGATTTGAAGTTGTTTCGATTTTTTCCAGGAACAAATTTTGCTCATGGATAAAAACAGTGAACACCGTAATCCGACCTTGCCCTCCACGAGGGAGTTATTTTTGGAAGTTGAATGAGCAGAGAGAAAAGTTCGAATTTGTGAAGAATCCAGGCGTTATTTTATTTGTTGATTGTATGGGAACCTGATTGCAGTCGGTAAATTGTACAACAGCTACGTTATTTGACATGCCGTCAGAAACTGAGGAAATCGTGGCTGATTGACGCATGATACTGATAGCGTTTGAAGTGAGTGGTCTTGCGACAGAGCACAGGGGTTCGTTACAAAGTTCTGAAATACACATATGCCTTGTTATGTTTATGTGTGCTGTGACTCATCAGTAGGTCTATAGCATATGTGTATTTCAGACATTAACAAACCCCTGTGGATCAGTGCAGTGTAACAGACGATATTTCTGATAAATTGCATGAGTGTAAATATTTCAACCAATGTGCATTTTGTACGATATTGCAGACCTTAGTCTTGTTTTTGTTGTAATAAAAGTATTTTTTTTAAATATTTTCTATTTTACACATTTGCAATTACATTGTCAAGTCTCACAATGCCCAGTGATATTTCAGTAGCCGTCATGTTTGTTTACATTGGATATTGTAGTTCCGGTCGGTGTTGTATTAATACGCTAAGCATTATGTCTCGTATTGAATGGTATTTAAAGTCCCATCAACGACAGAGCTTTCAAATAGCCTATAAAGTGACAATGCCATGGAAATGTAAATATATATTAATAAGCTCACAAGTACACCCAAAATTCCGGCCAAAGAGCTGACCCAGTATTTAGCCGCTCTCGTTACTCTGACAGATCCGCTGGCTTAGTAGAAAGACAACTAGAACTGTCGCCTATGGGCTAACTAATACTCCCCGCATTTGGGCTGCGTGTTGCCATTTTAGGGGCTAAATTAACAAGTGAAACAATAATTGAAAAGATAAAAGGTTATGAAAAAGTCTAACCTCAGATGTCGTACCAACAGACCGATGTAAAAGACAAACACCGCTACTGTGACGTTTGACCCGATGACCTTCGAATTTTGTAACAATGTATCCTGCATAATCGGCTACGATGCTCAAAAAATGTAAGCGTATACAAAAAACCTACAATTTCTGCGATAATTAGCCGTTTCAGCAATCTGATTAAAAGCATATCCTACATTATCTATGAATCACGTTAGTGATACGTAGAGAATATAGGATATGATTCTAATCAGAATGCCGTAATATTGATTTTTAGTTCAAGGAAACAAAAATATTTTAATTTTTTATCGAATTATGCGACTTTTGAATTATCAACTGCCGCAGCTGATCTCTTGTGCTACTTGAAGCTGTCTGCCAATCATTACTTTAATAGTATCATATCGTACGGTATTCAGGTGGCATAATTTTATTCATTAAATAGTTGATATAAACAAGACAACAAAATACCAGTCTCCCAGGTTCCATACTGTCATATTCCTTGACATATACACAATATTATAGTTAAAATATATCCAGTACAATACCACATTTTATGAAAAGTAAATGTCATAAATCATCTTTCCTGTGCTGATGCTAATATCCCACTTGTATTGTCAATCCTTCTTCCAGATTTAGGGCAGACAGGTGTGTGTAGAACACGAATGATTATATATACACTGTATATATAAATATTTTCAAAATGAATAAAATTCCACATAAGCATTGCTAATAACATAAATCTATGGCATTCTACTTATCAACATTTTTATTTTTCTCAGTGGCATGAACTTGTTACTAAAGGTGAACCAGATAACAGCATATCGATCTTGTCTTCCTGTGTCCGGCTTCATAGGACCATTTATGTTACAAGAGCTACACTGGCTATACCAATATCCAGATTTAAATGAGTTAGCACAAGAACCGGCGGCAAGATCATTGTCCTTATCCTTTGTTGAAAACGCCATATAATTATGACCCATTTCCTCAAGGCAATTTCCTGTCAATGCAATAATTAAGGCAAAAAAAAGCGTAATGTATCATGATGACCATTAGCTGTCATTTAACACCCCCCCCCCCCCCCCCCCCCCCTTCATAGTAAGTAGCTATATGATCATAGGGAAGAATCATTATACCGTTTTCAGAAATGAAGTGACAAAACACTATACATAATTCCTATTTATTTCCAAAGACCTTAACGTTCGTCTTCTTTGGTTTGTTTTTGCGTTATTTATTCCCTGAGTGTATGTTCCAAATTCAATATACATTTGAATATAAAACTATGAAATCTAAGTAAAAACTAAGAATCATTGAAGACCATAGACCAATAAACCTCACTTTCATTGATAGTAAACAAACACACTTCGTTTTTAATTCAATCTTACAATTTAGCATATCGGATATGATAAAGTCACTAACGAAACTCCTACAAAGTGCAGTAGCTATACTTTGGCGTATTGTTCACCTTGACATTTTGGTTCCATTGTCCGAAACAAACCTGGTATAAGACCATGACCTACAACATTGAATATCTTGAATTTTAAATACTGAATGTCTAAGCAGCAAATATAATATATTTATAATATATATAAAAAGTTAAATAAAAAAATAACAGTTTGCATACCGGCGGTTCCACTGTATCCACTAACATTGAGGCGATAATGGTCCGTTTTCGAGGCCAAGTAGAACTGGTCGTACAGGGCGTGTTTCATAACCCCTGCCCACGACTCCAAAATAATCAACAGTGCGTGAGGGCTTCTAGCAATAAGCTGATGCATAGCTTCAAGACCTATCTCGAAAAGTAAAGAAAAAAGACTGATTACCGGTAGTGAATATGAATCCGACATGAGGAAATGTTTCGTACATTGAAAACACTTTTGTAAGAAAATATTCCGTAGCAATAAATAAGTTGTTACTTTCAACGATAGTTGTCATATATTACACACGCATTTTTACATAGTATGTACATGAAAGAGACTTAAAGGGTCTGTATCGCTTACCTGGATAGTCAGGAAATAATTGCATTGTTTTCTCATTGAAAGTAATATTGTAACAAATCTTTTTTTTCGAAACAGGATGGGGATCTGAATTATTTCCTTATTATGATTGTTATTTGTTATTACTGCAGAAGACACTGTTAGATATCCTGTATTTACTTTTACAATGGGAAGACGTTTGAATAAACTATAGACCGACGGACGCCACGGCATTACATGATTATATAAGCTCACGTTGGTCCTTGGGACCAGGCAAGCTAAAAATGAATACTTGTTTATCGGCCTAATGCTTTTTTCTGCATATGTAGAAAACGTATCTTTTACATGTTTAACATTTTACTGATATACTTTGATCATACCTATCCAATATTCTCCATAAGGATCACCAAATCCGTTCTTGTATTCATTCCAGTCCCTGTTGAATGATTGAGATCCGTCATATCTCTTTTGTACAACCTGTTAACATAGAAATACTAATTAAGGATTTTCACAATATGACCAAGTGGCTTCCTAATATTTTGGTTGGTAGCAGACGTGTTCATTGACTTTCAGAGTTGTTTCACTTCATCTGAATCTAAGACGGCCGTCCTGGCGTTGATTCCCTTTTCCACAATTTCAATAACTAATTAACTCTTGCAATCAATTTCAACTTTCATTGTTATGAACACAAATACTATAAAAAACATTCTCATGAAACACTATTGTTTCAAAGTTCAACTTTCAATTCTCAAAACATATGCAGTTTTTCCAGGTCTTGTGTCTTGATATTTAATCCGTAACATGCTTGAAGTTGTTGCTATCAAGTTTACAAAACAATAATTGACTTTGATTCATGTCTCAATATTTAAATAACACCTCCTAAATAAACAAGAGGCCTAGGTCCATGATGTTTTTGGGAAAGAAGGGCTTAGCAATTTATCAATTAGAATACCGACCAATAAAAACCGTTGATTTTCAGTTTCGGGTACAGATGAAGCGGCGTTGTTGTTTTGGTAAATCTTTGTTACAGACAATAAGGTATTTACATTTGTAACTACATCATTTGAATAATTTCATTAGGAAGATAAACCGTATAGCAGTATATAGCCATATATTTCCGCAAAGATGATATTTTCGCGATTTCGCAGATTAATAACGTGATCGCGAAAATATGATCCACAGATAATAAACTTCATAACCGTGATGTCGTCATGAAATAGCACGTACGTTGTTGTGACGAATCATATACATCATATTGTCATGGTGTTTTAAAATAGGTTACATCACACATCTAATAGATTTTTTGATGATTTCTTTCATGAAATACACCTACTTGTTGTAACTCAAAATGCTATCATAAAGCCTTTTCATTTGACACTTTATGTGCCGATTGTCCCGTTTCTATGCTCATTAAAGTGTGCCGAGTGTCCAGTTTCTATGCTCATTAAAGTGTGCCAAGTGTCTCGTTTCTATGTTCATTAAAGTGTGCCGAGTGTCCCGTTTCTATGCTCAAACACCTCGAAAATGTCGTTCCTTTACAGGCCTAGGTCGCGAATTTATAATCTGTGGAATTTTCATTTTACGTTTTAGGTGGAAATCATGAACATTAAAGTCGGTGTTAATAACCCACTATACGGTACGTGGTATTTAACGGACAGCCATCATACATCATCCATATATTTATTAAGATGTCTGTATCTCTATTCGTTTAAGTTTAAGTAGAAACGGTATAACGGGAAATGTTTCCTGCTGTTTAATTTTTGCCTTCTTCGTCCTCCGTAATTTTGGTTTGGTTTAGTATTGTTTAACGTCCTATCAACAGCTATGGTCGTTTAAGGACGGCCTAGCTCCCCTGTGTGCTGCAAGATGCATGCGTGTAGCGTATGCGTGTGTGTTTTGGGAGGCTGCAATAAGTTCGTCGTCCGTAAGCATGGCGAATATATCATTTCAGCGCATATTAGTAAATAGCATAATAAACATAGTAATTAAATGTGTGAAGGGCGAAAAATTCAGTAGCTACTTACCGTCCAGGTTTTGTTGTTAAAGACATAGGTCTCAGCCAGTCGGACAAATCTATTTTCGCCTGCGATAAAAAAGAAAATTGTATAGTTCTTTGCTCAGGTGAATAGAATAAAATAATCATGCGCATGTTACGCCTTCGCCGATTCAACAGGGTTGTGCTTGTTATAAAACATTTTACCCTCTGTTTTGTTTATAAATATTATAACAATAAGTATAGCACAAAATAATGATATTTTTTAAGGTACTGCAGTCAATTAACTACAGAATTGAAAATGTACTTACAAAGTCGTTCTTGTCATCGCTATAAACTTTCAAAATGCCAAACGTAATGTGGGCATGACTTTGTACAAAAGCGTATACTGTATAGAACGTTAATTAACATGATCAGTCAAACGAAAACCAATATCAGCAAATTCACCTTCATTTCTTTTTTGAAAGTAGGTATACCCATCGGTAGTTAAGTCCAATGACAGTCTGTGTCTTGCACGATTTCTGTACCTGGTTGAATGTAAATGACGCACATTGCTCCTCTTCGCAGCGTTTCGCACAATCCGGAAGCTTACCTACATTTGTGTTGTGATTTAACAAGGATGTGTCATCATTGGTACCGTTTAAAATGGCATAATAAGACGAGCCTTGAACACCAATAAGAGCAAAATGAAAGAGAAGTAAGTACATTATAGCCTGGAAAGACATTGTATCGATACCTCTGTCCACTACACGCAGGTCTGTTCAAATGCACACCTTGACGACCTCTGTTAAAATATTGCATCAGACATCTGCTCAAATATCATATCAGACAATGTATAATCCCAGTAGTAATTCCCCCGAATTAATTAGGTTTTTATGGTCCTTTTATTTTTCAATCGACAAAGTCATGCATCCTTACACTTCATCCTGATGTTTTCTGTTATATGATGATATATTCCCTTGTCATACAGTAAAGAAAATTATCTTTTAATTCGTGTCCCAAGAGGACAGCGTCGTTAGATTGTTTCTGTACTTTTCCCTAAAGTAATGGAATTGCCAGAACTAATTAACCATATACGCGTTGTTGTTGATGCAATACTAAATAATACAGTATTATAGTTAACTACATTGTCTTTTGGGTACTTTATTTGTTTTGAATTGTCGCAAAGGCCTTCTTAACAAGAAAATAATGACCTTGGCTGTTGATAGGACGTTTAACAAAACAAGAGGTCCAGAGGGCCTGTATCGATCACCTGGATATTTTGAGCAATCATGGCAAAACATATTCTCAATAAAAGTATTTTTGCAAATATTTCCATATATTGAGTCTCCTTGGCTTAAACATGTTCCAGACAAAATGCAACTTTATATCATTCTATCCCAGCACGATACTGGTCATATATCATCACCCAGGGCCTCAAGGTATATCTTAATCTTGTGACCGTAAAAGTAGGTCATGGTAATTTATTTGGGATAGTTAATACCACTTACCAGATACCTACAATTCAAATATCATTGCTCTATGCCTCTTGATTATTCAATAGAAGATTATTAAAGGTTTTTAGCATGTTTTACCCTTGTGACCTCAAAAGTAGGTCAAGGTCATTTATCTGATAAAAATGTATAGCACTTCATGCCAGGTACCTAATGACCAAGAAGTCTATATATGGACCTCCTATTTATTAAAGAGAAGTTGTTTATAGGCATATTTGACTCCTGTGACCAAGAAAATAGGTCAAGGTCATTTATTTGAAAAAAAGTTACAGCAATATGTCCAAGGGACGTACTAACCAAATTTCATTGCTCTATGCCTCTTGGTTATTCAGGAGAGAAGTTTTTACAATTTCAAGCCCTGTGACCTCGAAAGTAGGTCAATGTCATTTATTTAAGGAAACTTTATAGCACTCTGTCCCAGGTACCTACTGGCCGAATATCATTACTCTTGGCCTCCTGGTTATTCAGAAGATGTGCAAAGGTTTTAAACACATTTGACCCTTGTGACCTTGAAAGTTGACCTTGAAAGTTGACCAATATCATTTATTTGAGGAAAAGTTATAGCACTTCATGCCAGGTACCTACTGGCCAAGGTCATTTATTTCATAAAAATGTATATCATGGCCCTCTGTCCTCCAGTTCTTAAGAGGTCGTTCAAAAAAAGTTGACGGACAACTCACCATACCATAAGCTCAGCTGGCATATCGTAGCAGATGAGCTAATAAAATCAAACCAAACAAGAGAATATTAGCTCATGCGATAGAAAATGAGTAACCAACACGTTTTCAGGGAAGTAATGGAAGTCAATTCAGAATGAACGACATGCTTTACAGTATTATAAATCATGTATATAACTTACATTATGTTCAATAGATTCGTTGTTAATTTTTAGAATACTGAATATGTGTTCAATTCGAATTCCTATTCTGTAGGGGGTTCCCTCACGTGTTACCTCTCACAATGTGCTCTGTGTAAAAGCAAGTATATCATTTTCTCATATTATCCACTGCATGGTCGTAAGTAGTCACAAATGTGGGTATCCCCTGCAGAATTTGGGATGTGTTTGTGCCCTCTACTTGGGGACACAAACGCGACCGAAATTAATCTCATGCATTCATTACAACACTTGCGATCTTCGTTTGTCTCAATCGCTAAATAGCATTTGTTTCCTAGTGCCTTGATTAGCGATACCTAACTTTTGGCTTTAATGTTGAATGTTCACCAAGATGAAGAAGGCAGATGGTTATCTCCCCATGAAGGGACATACACTGTATCAAAGTTGTTAAAAATGCTAGTTAGTATTCCCTACTTAATGTTCACCAATAAGGGGAATGGAAACAACTGGTTCAGTTTAGTCTGAAAATAAATTAGTTCATTAATGCAACGTATCATTCTCCTGTTTTACAATATCGAATGCTACGAAATCGTACCCTATATGATTTCTTATAACAGGTATAATCAAAGTACTCAAAATACTCCAGACACATGCTTTCTTGATGTTGCAATTTTTTCCAGTTATATACGTGTATATAACATTTTAGGAAAAACGAACGCAAAACAGTCAATTGAGATGCAGGATAAACACCATTTAAATTTCCTGATAATAATGTGAACGAATATTTACTCTTATCTAGTGTCTGTGTTGGCAATAGTCTGAAATGTATTTTCCCTCCGAGGAACAGCAAGTACTGCTTAAAGAATTTTTGGGTTCTGATTTTGCCATAAAAAATAAGTTGACTTCCGAATGAATAATTATATGACTGTTTCAATATCTTCTTAGTGCCTATTGGTGGAGGGTGAAACATTTATTTCCTACAGACCATCAGCAGTGCACGTGTGTCACAAATGCCTTTAGGTAAGCTAGGATTTTTCCATAGGTCATATGTCAGTATACACCTCTTCGTATGATTATGTTAATGGTTAAGTTCTGAATCCAGGACATACCAATACGAGGCTCGATACCAATAAAGGGGGCCCCATGAACTGTTGCACAATGCACCAACCAATTAAGAAAGTGACTAGGTGGGGAGGATATGTGCGGGAGCTACGGCCTCAACTAGAGGGGAGTTCTCCATCAAGGAACATTTTGAATTGTTGATGAGATATCATGCATTCCCAGTGTATCTAAAAACAAGAGGCCCACAGGGCCTGTATCGCTCACTGGATACCGACGCAATCATGGCAAATTTCCCCAAATGAGATCAAGGGAATATGCTAGACCCCAAGGCCAATCCTTGTAGCATATCCGTATTAGATTTTGCATGCCCAGCAATTTATGTATGGTTATGGGGTGATGATCACAACTGTTTCCAAGCTTTGACTCAGAAACTAGGTCCCTAGGGTTGTGGCCAGACCCCAGGATCAATTCTAATATTGTGACTGCATTTGTCTCTTTTTGCCAAGCATTTGTAAATATAGTTTTAGGGTGGGGATCTCAACCGTTTCAAAGTTATGACCCAGGGGTTAAGTCTGCAAGGGTGGGGCAGACCCTGGGATCAATTCTAATATCATGACTGCATTCGTCTTTTTATGCCCAACAATTGTGTACATAGTTTTTGGGTGGGGATCTTAACCATTTCAAAGTTATGACCCAGGGGTTAAGTCTCCAAGGGTGGGGCAGTCCCCAAGGCCATCCTTGAAGCATATGTACAATCATCTTTTAATACCCAGCAATTGTATATACGGTTATAGGGTGGGGCTCTCAACTGTTTCCAAGCTGTGACTAAGAAACTAGGTTCCTAGGGGTTCGGTCAGACCCCGGGGTCTATTCTGATATCATGACTGCATTCGTCTCTTTATGCCCAGCATTTGTATATATGTTTTGGGGTGGGGATCTCACCAGTTTTAAAGTTATGGCCCAGGGACTATGTCTCAAAGGGTGGGGCAAGACCCTAGGGACATCCTGGAAGCAAATGTGCATTCTTCTCTTTATACTCAGCAATTGTATACCATGGTTATATGGTGGGGATCTTAATCATTTCCAAGTAATACACTTTTGTTGGCCCCACCTGTTAGTCCGGGGGGTCAGCCCCGCCATTTGTAGAATTTTGAATCCCTGCCTCCCATGATTGCTTTCGACCAAATATGATCAATATCCATGGCATAGTTCTACAGAAGTCGTTTATAGCAATATAGCCAAATTGCTCCCTTTTGGCCCCGCCCTCAGCCCCAACATTTGTACAATTTTGAATCCCCACCACCTAGGGATGCTTCCAGTCAAATATGGCTGATATCCATCTCTTAGTTCCAAAGAAGACGCTTAAAGCAATATAGCCTAATTGACCCCTTTTGGCCTCGCCCCTAAGCCCCCTGGGGTGTCAGCTCCACCATTTGTACAATTTTGATTCACCACCACCTAGGGATGCTTCCAGTCAAATATGGGTGATATCCATTTCTTAGTTCCAGAGAAGAAGTTGCTTAAAGCTATGTAGCCAAATGCCCATTTTAGCCCCCGCCCCTCAGCCCCACCACTTGTACAATTTTGAATCCCTGCCTCCCAAGAATGCTTTTGATTAAATAAAATTGATATCCAGTGCACAGTTCTACAGAAGTCGTTTGTAGCAATATAGAAAAATTTCCCCCTTTTGGCCCGCCCCTCAGCCCCCTGGTGTCAGCCCCACCATTTGTACAATTTTGAATCACCATCACCTAGGGATACTTCCAGTCAAATATGGTTGATATCCACTTCTTAGTTCCAGAGAAGAAGTCGCTTAAAGCAATATAGCCAAACTGGCCCCTTTTGGCCCCGCTACTCAGCCCCCATTGGGGTCAGCCCAATTATTTGTACAATTTTGAATTTCCACCACCTAGGGATGCTTCCAGTCAAATATGGTTGATATCCAGCTCTTAGTTCCAGAGAAAAAGTCGCTTAAAGCAATATAGCCAAATTGGCCCCTTTTTGCCCCGCCCCTCAGCCCCCTGGGGGGCAGCCCCATCACTTGCACAATTTTGAATCCCCACCACCTAAGGATGCTTCCAGTCAAATATGGTTGATATCCACTTTTTAGTTCCAGAGAATAAGTCGCTTAAAGCAATATAGCCAAATTGACCCCTTTTGGCCCCGCCCGTCAGCCCCATCATTTGTACAATTTTGAATCCCCACCTCCTAGGGATGCTTCCAATCAAATTTAGTTGAATTCCAATCAGTGGTTAGGAAGAAGAAGTCGTTTGAAGAAATTGTTGACATACGGACGGACGCCAAGGTATGGCATAAGCTCACCTTAGTCCTTCGGACCAGGTGAGCTAAAAATATATGTGATAAAATGGCTTTGCTGGACACTTTTGAATCCATATTGGGCCAAAACTGCACAGCATGTATACGATGTCTGGCAATCATGCAGTCCACTTAATGATCACATGTTAAATCTTTATTGTAGATGTAACGACTGTACTTTTGCCTACCTGCTATGGTCTGTGTAATGATAAATAACTTCGTTATTTGTCTACTACATTTATCATCATAATCAACCTGTATAGTAAATGTATTTTAGTTACAAGTTATCTAATTATGATACCATTTAATATTGTCTCAATTGAAACAGTTCGTGTTTACAAGTTCAGAATCATCGAGTCGGTGATGTGTTTACGTCAGTCGTGCGCTATATTTAGAATCATGCTCTCACATGGACTCGCATGTTTCTGTTCTCTTTATAGGTTGTTATGTTGTCACTCATGATTTGTTGTATTTTGGTTGTAATCCATGTTTATGCTATGCGAAGCCTGTCAAACAGACGACTCATCCGCCATTGCAGATGTGTGTTCGGAGCTCTCGGGCTTTAGTGAGTTATTAAGTTATAGTGTTCCGTGCCGAGAGACCCGAATATATTAAATTCTGATTGGTCAGAAGTTTTGGAGAAGGGTATAAAAGTTGGATCCCGCGGCAGATTCAACGGAGTTCGCCATGATCTCCTAACCAAGCGGCCAGACTTTCCTACCCTCCTACACAGTCCAAGCAACCAAGCTTATTACCAGAGTCCAGCTAAACACCAGGACCATGGAGGTAACTACTCCCGTAGTGACTAAGTAGGCCTACCGTCTCCCGTCGCCAATACAATACATATAGATACAAGTCTCCTTAATGACCTTATGTTATGATACACCAAGAATAACACCAAAATATATTCTAAGTCCGCCTAACCACGGGTTTGATTCTTAGCTATTTTGGACTAGTATATTTTACTTAGACATACATTAATGTTCATTATTTATGAAATGTCTTAGATAAAACATTTTCCAATATTAAAACCTACTTCGGTACATCCACGTCCGAAGTTGTTACAATATATTAAGGATACTTAGCCCTTACTATTTTTTAAGTATCCATTAAGGATACTTACTCATCACTTTTATTTTATAACGGCACTCCGTCGTTATTCTCAATTTCTATTATATATTAATTAAAGATGCCATTGTGTACAGTGTTTGAAGATATGAAGTTGGGATTTGAATACATATCAAAGTTAAATTGTATTTCTGTCTCGAGTTGTTGTTGAAGTAGAGTAGTTATCAGAACAACCAAATGAGCCAAGAGCCAGGACCAGACGGATCCAAGATGGAGTAACCAGAATATACCTTTGATCAAAAATAATACACTAACACTGGAAACACACTTCACGACGTTACACAGATAATAATATCTTCAGTTCGAATTCCAATCCAGCTGTTTTTGATAATTGCAGCCTCTTTGGATTTATTTACATCTTCCAAATCTTCCTGTGCTGCCTGAAATACAAGAAATAATACATCATTTAATGTTTTGGTTGTTTTTATTGTTACAAAGATTATTATTTTATATAATATTTAACAGTCATTTTTATAAGTCATGCTTTTTCCATGTTCAACGGTTTTATTTTATTTTATTTAGAACTGACTAGGGGCGGATCCAGATTTTTTCGGACAGGTGTTACCATTCCAGTTTATGTTGCTACACATGTAATCTGAACCATATAGCGTTGCACAAAATTAAGTTAGGTACCTGTCTTGGTTAGCCACCTTGTACTTTCCTAACTTGCATTTTTTAAAGTAAAATGCCAGAGTGGAATGAATCATGAATATATGACTATTTGTTTGTGTATTTATTTACATGTATTTCAATTTTCACCGGAAAAAACTACCTGTTTATTCATCATGCAAGAAAAGATTCTCGGATTAAAAACTTGAAATTTAACACTTGTACCCTGTTACTACTACGAACCACTGACCTTACAGGTACAAACGTCTCTGTCATGGTTCGCTGACCAATTTAATTGATGCTGTCGTGCGGTTAAATCAAATTGCATATAAACTATAACAACTTAAAACATAAAATATTTCTTTTTTTTAACAATAATCAAATATTATTTTCAACGAAAATGGTGTATATTGTAAATAAAGCAGTAGTCGTCAGTTGTTAACGATATATTGATTTAAATGATTTTAATCAGATTGGCCTAATCATTTCCATTTCATACACAGTCCTACAGCGTAATTTAGATAGCAATTGACTACTGCACTTACTGCATACTTTCCACCTCTCATAATGGAAAACTGTGGGCAATAAATCACTTGCTACCACAGTCCACTGCACACATAATGCCAGTTCATGGCCAATCATGACCACATGACCATGAAAGGGGGTGTACCCAGTGGACTGTGGTCACAAATGCTGTAAGAAAGGGGAGATAATCAATAAGTAAGTAACGATGAAGTCAATACAGTGGAAAGGATAAACTTAGTTGACACATTTAAAATAAGGAAAAAAAAGAGTTAAAAATGATTGAAAAACAAACAATAAAAAATACTGAGTTGGCAGTGTTATTGATTTCCTTATCACGTGAGAGGATAAGCATTTCCTGGAAAAGTTTATAATCTTTAGGAGCTGTTTCTTTATACAAAATTGGACATTCAAATATACCATTCATTGAAAGATCTGGAATTCCTTAGGGATTGATACACCCTTACATTGTATACATGAAAATGGTTTCAATATCCTGTACCGTTGCCACATCTTCAAATAAACTGAAAATGTAGTCAGAATTCAACATTGTTTCCCGTATTTTGTTCTAATTGTTGAACAGACAATCCTTACCTTCCCTTACACTGGAGCTGGATAGTAAACCAAAAAAACTTGTATCCATTATGAAGGATACACTCAGACTGGGCTATTGAGAATAAAGACAAACTTACCTGGTTCTGATTAGTACTCACTAAGACAGGTACATGTAAATTATCTGCATTGTAGGGTAGGTAAAATTATTGTCCAGGTGAACATTTTTTACTCAATTTTTCTGTTTTGTTCGAGTTGGGAAGCATGCAGTAAGCCAGTTATTGCATGATTTCTCGTCACTCGGGACTTATTAAACCCTCGCTTCGCTCGGGTGTAAGAAATCCCTTGTTACTCGAAAACCATGCAATAACCTTTACATGTTTTGTTAAGACTAGAAAGCGATGGTCGATCTATTGTTTTCCACCGACGGGGGTGAAGCGAGGTGTGAAAATTTTACCTGGAGTGGACAGTTGATCAACTCGGGCGATGTACAGTTAGCCCGACATATTGTTCAAATGTCCTGGTGTCAAACACGGACAACTTACCTGAGTTTTTACCTTATACAATCCATTCACGGCAGAAAAAAATATTGTAATAACGGGGTCCGACCTTTGACCATATCATAATAAACGATTGTTTTGTTTAGTTATAGGATAAAATCGGTACATGGGAAAAGAATTATAATAAGCGACATCATAATAAGTAGGTTCAACTCTAGTAAAAAAAAATCCTATTATATAGCGAAGATATATTTTCACAACATAAAACAGTAAATATAGAAACACTGCGTTATTAAATTGAATAAATGTGTAACAAGTTTGTAACAAACATGTCTTTCAATCCCTGTCTTGAACACACCGTATCATGTTTCATTAGTACTGATAAAATATCTTGTGATGTTAATGATTGATAAAGTAAATATCGCACTCCATCTTTTGCCGTTCATTACCTGTAAACAATTCATGGATATTAGCAAATATTATGTGTATTACCAAAGACGTATAAATTACAATATATACGTCTCTGCTAGTACTTCTTTTAAGTGTACTTGTGTTACAAAAGCGGCACAAAATCATCTAAAATCTGACTGATTGGGTGAGTCTAATATTACATCTGAAGGAGATAAAGCTTTGTGCTAACTCACAAATATGGTTCGACCCTACAAATGGACCGACTTCATTCAAATCCGGCTGATCAGGTTAGTCCAATGTTCTACTAAGGGAGATAAGGTTTTGCAGAAATACAGGTAAACCGCGGCGGTGACCTTCGGCCACATCCAGCCAGCTCGGCTGCTTGCTGTTTGACGAGTAGCTAAAGTTATCAAAGCATGGTTAACTTTACAGTTCTTTTGGGTTAATGTATCGGTCCTGTCGATTTATTCTGTGACTATACTGAAATGGACAGAACACGCTGGGGAGAGTTTCTTAATTCTGCCGGAAAGAATAGTCATATTCAAGTGGTCAGTGGTATAATTTCAGGCTTATTTGCAGTGGTAATATTTGTGATATAAAGCAAAACTTCAGTGACCCAAACATTGTGACGGGAACTGTGTACTGTAGTTAGGTAGGAAACCATCCGCTGCGGGAAGCACAATTTCAGCAAGCAGAGCATCATCAGAAAAATAATCAGAATATTTTTATTAATTGTAAACTCACAAAATACATGCATTGTTGTATTTTTCACATACATATGGCTAGTTAAGAAAGTATCGAAGTGAATGCTTTCTCTGCCTATAAGTTGGCGAACCACAAAATGGCACTACGGTATGAATGAAAATGCTAGGGGTCGCTGCCAAAGACATTTGCATATGAATGAAATGTGAATGAATGACATCCTTATAAGGAGATATCAGCTGCCATAAAAGGAAAGAAAGACTATATATAGTCATAGATGGCGTATGTATCGATAGTGCAGTTCCACGTAAGGCAAATTTCGTAGTATGCGCGATCCCCTAGACACTTGCGTATGTGTCAAAATAGGTCTATTAACAATCACAGTATTACACAAGTACCCCAGCACCAGTTAAGGATATCTCCGGTCATACAAGTGCTTTGCCTGTGCACTGTAGTACAACCACCAGTCAACCCGGTTCGCATTTACCCGGCCATCATTAACACATGGGATAATCATACCAGGTGTGTATATCTCGCTACCCCACCCCCATCACGACAACCCGATATATCATTTGAACCTGAGTGTTCGCCCAGAAGTTGTAATACCCTTCTTAAAGTTCAGCATTTAGGGTAAATGCAACAACTGGTTCGCCCGTTGTTTAATTATAATGTGACCGGATAGAATGCACTGCAGGGTGCTTTAGCGTAGTATTTCAGTGCGATACATGTAGCACTAAAGAGTCGACATCAGATGCGCGCTATGACAAGGAAGTAAATACACCAACACGCCCTGTCTCCGGCACTTATAAACACATAGAAGCAAGTCCTTAAATCACCTTAGCTGTTAATAGGACGTTAAAGAAAACAAGAGGCCCAGAGGGTCTGTATCGTTCACCAGGATAATAAAGCAACCATGGAAAATTATTGTTCTTACACATAATACTGAAATAATTTCCAAATATTGGCTCTGTCTCTCAGCAACATCTGTCCCTCATTAGATCCCTTCTTTCAGCCCCCATGAATTAGGGGTGGATTTTAAACATTAACCTCAATGTCCCCTATTGGGTCCCACGCCTTTGCCCCCTTTATACAACATTAGGTCCCTTTGCTCAAGGATACTCTACAGCGAATTTGGTTAAAAACCCACCAAATTAACTGAAGGAAAATGATTTTAAACATATATTACTTCGTTCCCCTTACTGGACCCTTCCCATTTGCTCTCAGAGGGCCCATAATATCTGTTAAAACAAACTGAGAACCCCTTGTCAAATGAAATGATGCTCTTGACAAAATTTGGTTAAAATTCCACCAATCAAACTGAAAGAAAAGGATTTCAAATATTTACCTGAATGTCCCCTATTGGGCCCAACCCCTCTGCCTGAAGGTGGGCCACGCTCTCCCTTTTCAAAAAAGTGAGTCCCCCTTGCCCTACAGATGTTCTACACAAAATATGTTTGATATCCCTCAAATCATACTAAAGCAGGATTTTTAGTATTTTTATTACTACGTTCCCCCTATTGGGCATCGCCCCTCTGCCCAACGGGGGACCACACTCTTCTTTTAAACGAAGTTGAGTCCTCCTTGCCTCCGGACGTGGTGAGTTAACAAAACCAACTAAACCAAACCCGCCTTATCACCATGCAGATGCTCATGGCAAATATTCAAATTTTGAATCAAAAGCCTTAAACAAGCATTACCAAGATACAACACAGTTGATTAAATTTCCAAAATACTAACCAAACAGGAAATATATTACAGTAATATTGAGGAAAATGTGGTGAAGTCTCGAGTGGATAAACTTTAAGCTCGAAGTTGAGAATGAAGAATTTCGTAGTTTTCTTAATGCAAAATTTTCCTTAAATTACAAACTTATTCCAAAAAGCATTCATATTTTTTTCTAGGAGTGAAGCTACTGGGCCCGGGAATAATGAGAAAAATCCGAAGATGTATTATTGGAGGGAGTGAAGATGCCAGATGTTCACAACATAGATTCAAAGTGGTCACCGACTGAAGATTTTTTCGGTAATGTTACAAAACACAAGGACCTTGACGATGTTGTTAAATTATTCCCAACAAGGTTACACAATAAACCTGAATTTTCTCATCAACGGCAATATATCCCCCTCTTCTCCGAAATAAGTGATAAATGCTATGCACAGTATCCCAAAGCGAAAGCCTTCCACATTGCAGCGCATGTTACAGTATCACAAGGGCTAACTACTAATGTCCCCCACCCGCAACCCCCGCTACAGAAATCGGAAAATTTCGTCTGTGTCATCTGCTTATTGGAACATTGAGGAAATGTCTGCTTTCTCTTTCCTGTTAACGGTGTCCCTCTAAGCGCCTGTCATCATTTGACATTCGCTGTAAAACCCCAAACAAACAAATCTCATTTGGATCAATATCGAATAAACTTGCTTTGAAATCCAAAATGTTCAATAAAATATGTCGTGCTTCTCCGGGAATAGCACGTTATATATACCCTCATCAGAAAAACATGCATTTTTTATAATGTTTGTTTCAGGTTCAATAGTGCAAAGACAGCATTGATGGAATTTTTTAGATTAGCTAATACTTAAGTATTGTAAAAAACATTTGCCTAATGAAATTATCTTCGTTCAATTGTATAGACCTATTTTGCATTACCTTCAAACCCCATTAAACATGATATACGGTAGAAATTGGTTTCACAAAATGTGTACCTAGGGAGTACTAGTATGTTTTTACTGGAAATGTGTTTGTTTATTTAGGCTTGTATGATGACAGGTACCTGGGGAGACACCACCGGAATCAGATAGTAGATAGAAAAGAAAGTCAGCAGAAAAGAAAGAGAAGAAAAAAGATCCCAAGTTTCAAAATGGGGACAGCAGATCAATTTTGATCTCTACCACTTCCACCTCGTAGAAGAAACAGAAGAATAACTCCAACCAAATGTATAACTATTAAGGACAGCTCTGTGGTCATTTTATATGGTGGTAAAAATTATATAAATGAAAAAATATTTCTGCGATCCTGGCTCAGGGTGAACGATTTTCTTTATCAAAGCTACAAGGAATATTTACAAACTTACACCCATACATTATACACTTCAAGGCACGTCCTTAAATGACCTTAGCTGTTGATATGACGCTAACTGTAATAAAACCAAACACAGTTTAAAACAAATGCTTAAAAAACACATCACGTAACAAGTAATTGATTCAGTTTATCAAATATTATTAACGGTACTTACTGAGCAGAGAGATATCCATGTATCATACATTGATCACGTGTTAAATCAGTCCGTTTACTGAGCAGAGAGATATCCATGTATCATACATTGATCACGTGTTAAATCAGTCCGTTTACTGAGCAGAGAGATATCCATGTATCATACATTGATCACGTGTTAAATCAGTCCGTTTACTGAGCAGAGAGATATCCATGTATCATACATTGATCACGTGTTAAATCAGTCCGTTTACTGAGCAGAGAGATATCCATGTATCATACATTGATCACGTGTTAAATCAGTCCGTTTACTGAGCAGAGAGATATCCATGTATCATACATTGATCACGTGTTAAATCAGTCCGTTTACTGAGCAGAGAGATATCCATGTATCATACATTGATCACGTGTTAAATCAGTCCGTTTACTGAGCAGAGAGATATCCATGTATCATACATTGATCACGTGTTAAATCAGTCCGTTTACTGAGCAGAGAGATATCCATGTATCATACATTGATCACGTGTTAAATCAGTCCGTTTACTGAGCAGAGAGATATCCATGTATCATACATTGATCACGTGTTAAATCAGTCCGTTTACTGAGCAGAGAGATATCCATGTATCATACATTGATCACGTGTTAAATCAGTCCGTTTACTGAGCAGAGAGATATCCATGTATCATACATTGATCACGTGTTAAATCAGTCCGTTTACTGAGCAGAGAGATATCCATGTATCATACATTGATCACGTGTTAAATCAGTCCGTTTACTGAGCAGAGAGATATCCATGTATCATACATTGATCACGTGTTAAATCAGTCCGTTTACTGAGCAGAGAGATATCCATGTATCATACATTGATCACGTGTTAAATCAGTCCGTTTACTGAGCAGAGAGATATCCATGTATCATACATTGATCACGTGTTAAATCAGTCCGTTTACTGAGCAGAGAGATATCCATGTATCATACATTGATCACGTGTTAAATCAGTCCGTTTTCTAGTGCCTTTTTGTATCATCTTTATAAATTTAAACCTTTTAGTTTGAGTTTGATATAAAAAAAAGAATTGTGATTTTTTTATTTCACCATGTTCAATATCCCCTAAGTAACATTTACCGGCTCGTAGGAACAAAATCACGTCAGTAAAACAGAAGTAACAACCATAGATGATGTTGCTGGCAAATGTAGAATAGTGTATCTACCATTTACCGTTAAACTCGAGGAAGAGACTTTGGTTAATTGTAGGCCTACACCAGGCAAGTTAAATCAAAATCTAATAATCATCATAAGATTACTTTGAAGAAAGCCTCCAGCCAATGAGAATTCAACAGCCTCATTGAACATACTCAGAATTAGCCTATTATAAAACCAGAGTACGAAATTTGGGGAAGTATTAAATACGCAGGTTTGATCAAAATCTTATCTTTCCGTCACAAAGTATTGAATGGAAGTTAACGAAGTATCAGAACTTACGACCCTCATTAGATATATGCAGAAAATACAAAAGCAATCAACATATCATTTTGTAAGAATAAGATTTTTTATCAATAATCGAACCTGAGCAAAGGCATGAGTACAAGTGTACCCTGAAACTCAGGTTACAGACTCTGGTAGGTAGTTAATCAGTCAAATTCGATAAAAAAAAACTTTAGTGACAGATATATAGGAACTTAACACGAGTTTCCATTTCATATGATATATATGAAAATAGTCTAAGAATGTTCAGTTTAGCGAGCCTCTGGAGAGCTAAAATGAAAAGTTCGTGACGAGTTTCATAAACTTCATATGAAATGAAAACGAGTATAAGTTCCTTTTTGTCACATAATCAAGATTTGTGGCATTAATTCGTGTAAAACGACAATTTTCATGCAACCTTGAAATGTAAAAAGCCGCCATTTTGACTCCAGTGCGCAAGTCTGTGACGTCATGTGGTTGTCCTAGGCGTGACGTCACAATTGAAACAAGTGAAACTTACAACCAATCACAGGACTGATATAGGTCCTATAGCATTGGTTAATACGCAAAATAAATGACATCGGTATACGTATATTCACCGGATAACACAGTACATTTAGGGGATAGTACGTTGTTTTGAGTGGCTATACTGGCGATTAGAACATGAAATTTGTGTTTGAACTCGAGACCGATAGGTCGAGAGTTTAAACCAAATTTCATGTTCTAATCGCCAGTATAGACACGAAAAACAATGTACTATCCCCATTCTAACACACCTTAACAAATATACTACGCTAATATGTTTAGAAACATTGTATTTCCTTGTACAAAAGTACTTTGTGACCTAAACTAGCGACTTGTCATTCTGCAGCGGACTGACCAATCGGAAAGAAGCTTTCAAAAGTCGGTCATTGTTGACGAGGCGGAATATTTGTATTGTTCATGAACGTCCTGGACTCACTTGTATAAAACATCTCAACTCTTGAGATTTCCTCAAGTCTAAGATTTCCCATAGACAATACATTGTTTGAGATTTTCCTTAACTTTGAGATGTTTTATACAAGTGGGCCCTGTTACCAAAGTTTATACGACACATTCGGATTAATATTGAACAAGTTCTTACATTTCCATGTCAGTATGCATACCAATCGGTGCTTATCGACAGAATCGGTGATTATTTGTATAGATTTTTGAAGAGTTTTGTGTGCATGCATACGACACATGTGAAATGTTTGATTTTATTTCGGATCTAAATAGATGCCTTTACACGGATGGAACGAGCGTTTCAGTAATAAATGGAGGTAAGAACAAGGAATGCGTTCTTTTAACTTTTTAATTCATTCAACAAATGCATTTCATCGGTCGTTTCTGTTCTGTTGCCTACTAGCCTTATCAGCGGGATTTCGCTATGAGGCGAGCTTGACGCCATATTGTTTTGGTCAGAAACGGGGCGTGGCTTAAGTGCGATGGGAGGAGCTTAACACGATTGACCAAGATTCTATCGCAGATTAGAACATGGTCCGTTTCCAATCAAAACACGCGTTGCAAACGAATCGTGTTAGAATATGTGATAAAACGTAATCTGATTAACAATCGTTCTACACTGATGATGCACAACTGACCATACGTGTCACCGTAGTCATCAATGTGAAGTATGTGCTACTATTGGATGGCTGCCAAGACATTATGTAAAAGCTACACATACAAAACCAGATGATGTCCCGAGATCAGTTATCTATTCGGATTCCCTGCCTCTACTATAGATACATCTCAACACATTTGAACATAAAACAGCAGATACATGTAGCACAAAAAAGGGCTTTATCACTACCCCCTTTTACAGACATCAGACCTCTTTTTATAAAGATTGCAAGTTTTGATTTTGCACAATTATTAGAAACAATGTGTAAACAAACAAAAAAACAATATCAAACCTGTAATCGGGTAATCTTAGACATTGAAACAAGAGATCCCAGAGAGATCTTGGCGCCCACCATTGTACCATCTTTATGAGTTCTTTGTCAGTGCGATCTGTTCTCTTCTTTTCTCTAATCTGTTTGATCGAGTCATGTTAACAGTAAATGCACCTTGAGGTAACTGTTGATCTAAACTAAATACTGCTGTGTATAAAAGACAACCTTCAAAGTGAGTTTGTCATTTCACATAGTACTAGTTACTAGTACAGTATTTAATGAGAAAGAAATAGAATGGATCATTTCAATATAAGAAAGATCTGTTTAGTTGTTCCTTTAAACCATTTTGTTTTTATGATCAGTCTCAAAATATAACATGCACAACGAGTGATCAAGGGCAACGTACATATCAAAATTGAGACAGATCCCTCTACTTATTCCTGAGAAGACATGAACAATAAAGGATAGTGGGGAATCTGCATATGAAATTAAGAACCCTCCAGTACCCCCTGGGAAATAGCACTAACAAACCTTAACTGTCAAAATCATAGATTTGTTTACCAGATCAGTCTCAAAATTAAACATGCACAACTACAGACCTAGGGGAGCCTACACAACAAACTTGGGAAAGAGCCATCCAGTATTTCCTGAGAAATAGTGATAACAAACCTTTAATGTCACAATCCAAGATGGCTGTCTGTCGGCCATTTTGTTTATCCGATCAGTCCCAAAAGTTAACCTGCACAACTACGTACAAAGGGGAACCTACATATATAAATTTGAGAAAGATCCCTCTGGTACTTCCTGAGAAATAGTGATAACAAACCTTCACTATCAAAATCAAAGATGGCTGCCTGTCGGCCATGTTGTTTATCTAATCAGTCTCAAAAGTTGCCCTGCACAACAAGGGACCAAGGAAAATCTACATTTAAAATTTGAGGAAGATATCTCCAGTTCTTCCGGAGAAATATCTATAACACAAATTGTTTAAGCACGGACCATGGACGGACCATGGACGGACGGATGTACCATGGACTAAGGACGCAGGGCGATTTGAATAGCCCGCCATCAGATGATGGTGGGCTAAAAAGAGCAGAGACTGTATTTGCCTTTCTCTTGTATGACTTGTTATACCCCCGCAACAAAATTAGGAGGGGGTGTACCGGAATCAGTCTGTCTGTCTGCCAGCGTTTCCTCTGGCCCTGACACCACACTAAGGCATTTTGACATATAGATGACTGGTGCGGGGCCAGAGCACACTGCTATATGAACTTAATTCCGTCAGTAGAGTCCTCGATTTTCAATCGTTCAAAATTTCCCACCTGAGCGAACGCTTTTTTTTCTAGGTCATGGGGTGACTAATCAACAAACCGTACTGATCCGGACCGAAAACGGAATCACATGATTTCCAAACTGCATCTTTTTGTTGATTAGTCACTCGCCGATATCATGCAGGCCTCAGACCACAATTAATTCTACTATATATATATATATGTTACTACCAAGTCAAATTAAATAAAAATATTTGAAAACTTTGTGCAGGGTCTCATGGTTCCTATTTCATATTGTAGATCTATTCAAACTGAACCTAGTGAGCTGGAAAATACCTCAAGACCGACATTTAAGAAAGATAATTTCATTTGAATGAAACTACTCTGCATGTATAGGGAAAATATCAAAAATCACCAAACATCAATGCGCAAGACTCATCACTTATTATGTCCCGCTGCAAATACATACTTGAAAGCTGTGTCAAAAAAATTAAATCACTAGAAAAGATATTGTTGAACAATTCTATGTAAAAAAAACAAAATACAAATCTGTCAAAGATCAGACAGGAAAAATTATTTAGAAAGTGACCTGAAATGTCATTATGCACTACCTTCGTGTACAACGACCTAAAAGTGTATCTTGGTGTAAGTTTTGAATTTCAGTTTTGGACTTTGTATCCTGTATTGTATATCAAAGATGAAGTTGAAACCCAAATTTTATATTGTTTTTCCCAAAAACTGGACAAAATAGTCATTTTCCTACCCCTACCCCCAGCCATGAGCCAATTTTCACAGGGTCACCATACAAACCTTGTTGTTAATGACACAGTGATGACGGAATAATTCTAACGACTTCATCATGATAACAAGAGGCCCAATGGGCCTGGATTGCTCACCTGGTATTAATCTTCCACTTGGACTAAAATACAGCCACAGGCAAAATATCAGTGTTTGATTCAAAGAATCTATTAAAAGATTTAAACATGTGACATACATGTGACCTTGAAAGTCAAACAATGACATTAAGTTGAACAGACTTTATAGCCTTTCATACCAGCATGCTTCTGGACAAATATCATTACCCTTGACCTTAAGATTATTCAGAAGTTGTTTAAAGATTTTGAAATATTTGACCCCTGTGACCTTGCAAATGGGTAAAGGTCATTCATTTGAACAAACTTGGTAGCAATTCATCCAAGCATGTTACTGGCCAAATATTAATACCCTACATCTACATCTTGGTTATTCAGAAGATGTTGTTAAAAGGTTTAACCATATTTGACCCCTGGGACTTTGAATAGGTTAAGGTCATTCATCGAACAAACAAGGTAGCTCTTCATCCCAGCATGTTACTGGCCACATATCATCACCCTATGTCTCTTGGTTTTTCAGAAGAGGTTGTTTAAAGGTTTTGACACCTGTGACCTTGGATACAAGTCAAGGTCATTCATTTGAACAAACTAGTTAGCAATTCATCCCAGCATGTTACTGGCCAAATATCATCACCATAGGTTTCTCTGTTATTCAGAAGAGGTTGTTTAAAGGTTTTAAACATATTTGACCCCTGTGACCTTGAAAATGGATGAAGGTCATTCATTTGAACAAACTTGGTAGCCCTTTATTCCAGCATGCTACTGGCCAAATATCATCATCCTAGGCTTTTTTTAGTTACTGAGAGGAGGTTCTTTAAAGTAAAAAATTGACGCCCGACAGACGGACTGACGCCACACCATGGCATAAGCTCATGATCACTTGCCCTTCAGGCAGGTAAGCTAAAAAGCAGTCAACAGGCTTTTGTTTTCCATAATTTGATCATGATCACTTTTAATTTGTAGGTCTGGGGACATTATTATTAATCAAAAATTGAATTTTCAAAAAAGCAGTGTATAACTTTTTAAAATGAAATCTCAGTCTGTCTAATTTTTTGCAGTCTGAAAGACCACTTTTTAAAGATCACATTGGTTTAGACACACACTGGGGGGTCATTAGGTACTTAGCAGGTAATTATTGGTCAAGGGTGTCCTGGGGGTACAGTTTAGTGGAGGTCTACCTCAAAGTATTAAAGAGAGCATATGTATACAGGGTACTGGCATCTATAATTATGTCTCCCTTTCGAATGAGACATTGTATCAGTACTGGTTCTTCTTCTGCTTCTTCTTATCACAACTTGTCCATGTCATCAATTTTAAACCATTAAAGATATCATGATGAAACTTCAGGTATGGTTGCATCACCTACAGGAGGTCTGCAGTGCACTAGAAAATATTTGCTTCATGATAATTTTAATACAATTTTTGAATAAAATTTCAGATTTTAAATTGATTTTAAATGAAATTTTATATCTAATTGCTTAAAATTAAAAAAAAAAAGTTTTTAAAGTTGAAACTTCATAAATTAAAAGTTGAAATATATCTGTACTAAATTATGAAAAAGTTTTTTCAATTGTTAAACTTGTTTCGAAATGACAATAAATTTAATGTGCTTAGACACCCCTCACTTTCTCCGCAATTTGCGGTCCAAACCAGGAGCGGTGTGACGCATGAACATAATTGGTATAAAATTATATTTCTTTTTCAACTCAGAGCAAAACAAGAGCCCCAATGGGCCTGCATCGCTCACCTGGTATTAATCTCACACTTGTAAACTTAAAAGTGGACTAAAATACAGCTACAGGCAGAATATCAGTGTTACCTTGAATGTCAAACAATGACATTAGGTTGAAAGTGGGTCAAGGTCATTAATTTGAACAAACTTGGTAGCCCTGATTGCTACAGGCCAAATATCAGTACCCTGGGCCTTTTGGTTATTGAGAAGAGGTTGTTTGAAGATTTTAAGACATTTGACACCTGTGACCTTGAAAGTTGGTCAAGGTCATTCATTTGAACAAACTTGGTAGCCCTTCATCCCAGCATGCTACTGGCCAAATAGCATCACCCTTGGCATTTTGGTTATTCAGAAGAAGTTGTTTAAAGGTTTTAAACATATTTGACCTTGAAAATGGATGAAGGTCATTTATTTGAACAAATTTGGTAGCCATTCATCACAGCATGCTACTGGCCAAATATCACCACCTTAGGCCTCTTGGTTATTCAGTAGAAGTTGTTTAAATGTTTTAAACATATTTGACCCCTGTGACCTTGAATATAAGTCAAGGTCATGTATTTGAACAAACTTGGTAGCCCTTCATCCCAGCATGCTTCTGGCAAAATATCATCACCGCAGGCCTTTTGGTTAATGAGAAGAAGTTGTTTAAAGTAAAAAGTTGACGCCGGACGGACGCCGGATGGACGCCGGACGCCGCACCATGCCATAAGCTCATTTGGCCCTTCGGACCAGGTGAGCTAAAAATTGAAGTCGGGTGTCGCTCCTTTGTAATCTTCAAAGAACAGGGAGCAGTCTGCAATTGGTGTTTTTTTCACCAATCAAATAGCCAGCTGCATGCCTTCAATAATTTAATTATCAAATTATTTGAAAGCTTTTTTAAAAAATGTGGCAGTAAAATTGCACAACCCAAGTTTATTATAATATACAAATATCAGTCTGTTTTTGTACGCAACAGGAGAGGAAAGAGAAATGCATGACCAGACTGGGACCCTCCAAACTCTAGATGGTCGCTCTACCAATCGAGTTACCAGATGGTAGCCGGTGATCAACCCAGTTTAGTTCTGCTACATTCCTTTCTCTTTTTCTAAGTCTTTGCCATCGCTCTTTACAACCCATGGTGCCAATGTAACAGGAGAGAAATGCAAGGCCAGACCAGATTTAAACCCTGGACCGTCCTAACAGACACTCCACCAATTCAGCTACCTGGTCACAGTGACTGACCCAGTCCAGTTCTGCTTCATATATTCGTCAATGTCTATGAATCATATTTATGGAAGTGCAAACGGCATACTTTCCCAGTCCAGTTCTGCTACATATATTCATCAATGTCTATGAATCTGCAAACAGCATACTTTCATATTTGACACTTTTCCTCACTCTCAAGTTTCCGGATATCAAATTTTCATAAAAGATCATATATATATCATCACATAAGATTATTCCTTGAACATCCATCAATAAATATGGCCAATTGTTTTTGATGACCCTTAATATATGCAGCTCATAATTAACTGGCACATACATTCGGACTAATTAACCCTTTCAACCCTATATGTAACTTTAGTAGACTCTACTATGCATAACTGATCTGGATGAGTCTATTATGGTCTACAGTGGTGAAAGGGTTTAATACATGTCTACATGCTCCTAACCTAATTATGAATTAAACATTGCAAAATTTGATCTGAAAGTAAATCAATTTTAGAGTTTGGTGTTGTGATTCTGGCCAAATCCAATGTTTTCAATCAGTCAGAATGTATAGGCTGATGAGCTACAGATACACTTTCGAAGATTAACCTGTATCCACATCAAGGTCATTTTCAGGTATTTTTGGATAGAAATTCATGCGCTTTGTTAAGGTAGAAACTGTTGTTGGCACACAGAACACCTCATCAATTATAAGGTCATCATCTTCTAAGATACGCACAAATGCTCTATTGATACTGAGAATAAGAGAAGTCATTTCCTGTGATTTCTGACCTTTGGCCAGTTTCAAGATACAGAATTCTTTCAGACATTTACACAGGGCCTGCACATAAAAGGATAACCCCCGATGTCTATTCCTTGCCCAGCCGAGGCAGCCTGAAAGTCAAAGAAATGTCATTAAATATCAATCTGAATACTTAATTTGTAAAGGTCCCCTTTCCATAGAAAACTTTTTGTTCGATTTTCTAAAATGTTCTTTGCACTGAATAAATATTGGGAATGCTATCTATAAAAATTAATTTGCTTTGCAATGAATAAATATTGTGAATGCTCTTTATAAAAATTATCACATTATTAAAATGAGAACAAATTCTATCTTACATAGATTGATTTTTTTATTTTTGCATATTAATTTGTGGCAATATATATGTCTTTCACCACACAGATTATTACATACATACCATTCATGTTTATTCAATAAGGTTTTGTTTTCTAATACAAAAGATTTTACTCCACCACACTTTATAATTTCACTTTAGGTGAAAGGGAACTTTGATAACAGAGGGGTTACGTTCACTTGTAAGCACTCTCTGCACCCCTGGAATATGTCATAACAAAATTGAAGGCTCAGTGTGAGCTATATTGTTGATGAGACAAGAAGACTAGTCCAATCATTTGATGAACATCAAAAGAATATTGAATATTGTCTTGAAGTTGGGTGTCTCTCCTCTGTGATCCTCAAAGGACTGATATCAGCCTAGTGGTTGTCTTTTAGGTTTTTGTTACCCGAGACCAATCAAACAGCTATTTTTATGCCTTAAATCTTACAATCACATATTCCAGGGGTGCAGAGAATGTAAGTGAGCGTAACCCCAGGAGTATCAAGGTTGAGTGAAAGAAAACTTTAAAATTACTCCTACCTAATTAATAATATTGCAGATAAAGCTCAAAGTGTTGCTGTGGCCTTGCATGTGAAAGTGATCTGATTCTTTTTAGTTTCACTAACATATATATACACGGTATTAATCACAATATTGACATTGGAATCCTACTTCATGATGACAGGAATCTAACTTTGGACAGGAATGTGAATATTTTCATACAAATCATTTTTCAAACTGACATGAAGCTCAGCAACAGATTTACAATTTACGATGATTGTGTAATCTCAAATTCATCGAAGCAAGCTTTGTATATGTATCCTTCTATGCCGTTATCTTATATTTATATTTATATGATGATTGGAGAGGGCATTGATAATGTGGTAAAAAGTTGGGCCCAATCATCCATTGGTGGTTTTGTGTTGTAATGACATATGTTTAAACTACAGATTATGACATACTTGATACATACCATCTACTCCCGAAAACTGTACGAGAAAATCTGCCATTGAAGGGAGAGAACTTGCCACCGTAGGATACATTGTCTCTGAGGAGTTACTGGAAGCCATTGCTTGTGTTTCAGTAATGACATATGGTGTACAGCCCTGTAGGACATAAAATACAGGTAAAAGCCTTTAATCATTTATTGTTTATAATAAGGAAACATCGACAAAATACTGGGATGAATTTCAAAAGGTAACTTTCTGTTTTATTTGCATCTTTCACAAGTTGTTGATTCAGTGATCAGTTTTATTGCCGAATTCACAGGCTGCTTCCCCTTGCTAAAAAGTGCCTTATTTTCCCAAAATTACCCGAAACTGAGGAATATATTCCCAATTTCAATACAAAAAATGCTATATTTTCCCAATTTATAAATGAACAGGCTGTTGTAAAATTTAGGTAACAAAAACACTGTGTGATTTGTGTAATTAATTTGACCTGCTACTTGTCTAACATACTATACAATTTACAAACAATGCCTATTCTTCTTGTGAGCAAAATTACAAGCTTCCTAAAGATATAGGGCTTTGGATCAAATTGGAAACAAAATCAAAAGAGCCATAATCTGCTCTGACTCGTTGTCAGTACTTCAAAATGCTAATACACCAAGAACACCGTCCTTTAAATTTGTATCGACAGGATCGATTTAAATGCCCTCGCTCTCGTACCAAATCTTAATTTGGAGACCCTGTTTGCTGAAATACGTTGAAATGAGAAAGTAGATAGGGCGGGCTTCTTAGGTTTATAATGCGTTGATTATGAAAACTTTGTTTGATACACTTTCTGTGGCATAAATATATGATGATCTTCATTGAATGGATATTTATGTTAAGATATTTGATATGATATACAACCAGTTTGTTTGCTATTGCTACTTTTGCACCTGTTAGTTCAAGTTGGATGTACTCCTTGTTGTGAATGTTTAAATTTAGTGTTGTTTGGCCCTTAATGACTGAAATCGTGGATGTGCCATAAAAGAATATCGAATGCATAAACAAATTCTCATACATGCCAGAACTCAGGGCGTGAGGCAACATCTCATGGATTTTCACCTCTGATAAAGTCTCACGGCGTGGGACATGAGAATTTTTCTCTATAACTGGATTACTCTAAACTGTCGTTTCTATAGATAAATCGGCAGTGAAATAAATTACCTGGTAGTGTGATGTAACACTTGTACTATTATGTAAATAAACCCTAAATAATCATCATTTGATGGATATTTTCTACATAATTTTAATATTGTAAATTAAGACCACTATAATAGCACTGTTGAGATACTGTGTGTACACCAGTTCATGTATATTTAAGTGAGGTAAATTTTAACCCAATAGAAACAATGCACAATACTTCTTTATACATATATACAAGACAGACACAAATGTTCAAGGTAACAGACTAGTTATATATTCATTTTTGGACAGTAACAAACCTGAATGAAGAAAAGTTTGGGCTTCATGGCAAGAGATGGACATTGCTGAGGTGTAAAATGTTCGAGAATGGAGTTTATCTCAACGAATACATCCTCCGTCTCTCCTGGGCAAACTACAGCGCCTGCTACTCCGTACGACAAGATCACACATACAAAGCAGTCAAAGTCTGAGTGGTCATTCAACAACGGATTGGTGGCTGAAAGTAGAATATGAAAACATGGTTTAGCTGTAATCAACCACGAGTGCGAAGTATTATAACTAAACAAGTCTTCTAATCTATGAAACATATAATAATAACAGTTTATACAGATTGTCTTTATGAATCCCAGAATGGGATTTAACCCTTTCACCACTGTAGACCATAATGGACTCATCCCTATAAATGCATGGAAGACTCTACCAAAGTTACTTAGAGGTGAAAGGGTTATACCATAAATAAAACACCAAAGCAAATGTCACTCTGGTAAAAATACCAGCTGCTTCCTACTGCCTCAGCTAGTGAAAATTTCTCTATAGCTCATTTGGTAAAGTGCAAGGCTAGCAAGCCAGAGGTCACGGATTTGAATCCTAGCGGTGACATGGAAAAAATAACTACCTCTGTTGTTACACAAATATAAGCACTTTTCATTCACTGTACATGTAATGAACAGACCATATGTATACAGCTGTAATCTTGCGTTAAGTAATTTAGTACAACAAACGAATAATGTATAGCAATGATGTCAGCTCAAAGTGCCCACAATTTATAGTTAAACAGCGATAAATCACTTACCTTCAGACAATATTTGAAGTAATTCTTCTCGCGACACGTTCTCATGAATCATTTCTTTCGATCCGTCTGAGCACGTTATTGGATGAAACCCCAAAGTTTGAAATTGTTTTCTCAGAGTTTTTGCATCTCTCAAAGATCCCGTCCTTTTGGAGCGATCTCTTTTAGCTCGAAACTCTGAATTACTGATAATTAAACATCGTCCTCTATGCAAACTGTCATGTTTGTATTCTGTTGATATAACATCCTTGGATATTCTGGCAATCTTGTTCACAGTCCTGCAAAAATTAATGTACAAAATTCCCCTTAAAAATATGGGCCATTTCAGTACATGTACACTATAGCCAACAACTCAATGCTTTGTATATTTATACATACTAGCTACCCAAAACAAAACAATTGAATAAATTTGAAGCGATTTGTTTTGGGAGTCCCTTCCCGTATTCAAGAAACTCTTTTATGCTCAAGCATGGATTCTGTGCTCAAACTAGGTTTCTTGTTACTCACTTAAATCATGTCAAACGATCAAAAATTCAAATGCAAACATTTAAAACAGTTTTTGGCATTAAGTCTCCTGGATGTTTTTCCAAATCCTTGACAAAACGATATATTTCTATTAATTTATAATGAAATAAGAAATTCAGCTTGAGCATAAAATTCATGCTTAAGCATGAAAACAGTTTCATGAATACAGGCCCCGGGGTCAGGATGGCATTTATAATGGATAAGATAAGAGGTTAGATTATAATTACTGTTTTGAAACGCCTATAACATATGAATATATATTGCAAGCCAGCATGTATGGCTCCATGATAGTAGAATTTACTCAGTTCTTGACATAAAGAGATGTTTCTTTCTTGCCAAGAGAACCTTGTTGCTAATTAAAACACCCAAATGTAATCTTGTACACACAGACATCTTTCTAGAAGTATAGCTTTTGAACGCGGCTACATTTTACATCCGAGTTTTGACATTAGAAACTGTCCAATGAAATTTTAAAATATTAAATCAAAGATACATCTGTACATATTTCAAAAAAGTTTGATATCACTATTTATCTTAGTACATACCCGTTTTCAACAGTCTATCATGAAAACAATACTTTTAATGCATACTGTGGCAATGATGTTTGACAGCACACATACATGTTTATATATATATACACAACTGCTTTTGTATTGTCCATAGCATTGTCAACCTGATTTTTCGTGATAAGAACTTAGTTATAGTGGAGCTTGGTAATGACTTACGGTTTTACTATTGCCTGTCTTCTGCCCATGTCCACGGCTTTGGTTTTATAGGCACACCCATTTTCCTGTGGCCACATGTCAAGTGCTTCTACACACATCTTCACCTCTGTTCCTGCATGTCCATCTACCTCTAAATCATCCCCATTTGTTTGCATCTCATTTGATGCAGACGATTTCAACGGAGACGATTGCTTCTTATTATCTTTGCTGACATTTTTGTCGTCAAAACGAAAGCTACTACGATCGTGACTGCTTGGAAATATGCCAGTACTGGAGAGAGATGTATTGTTGGATAGGAGTGAAATTTCATCAAATGAAAGGTCATCTGGTCTGTCTTCACTGTCGGTCACAAGATCATTCACATGTTCAGATGGATAGTTTTTTACAGGGTCCAACGTTAACCCAGAGTCTGTCTCAAGATCATCTAAGGGTACCTGTACATGATCTGGATTGTTCTCCACTTTACCGCTATGTTGCCTAGGAGTAAGGGACGAATGCGTACTCTGTCCAATGGCATTACTTTGTAATGAACTCATGCTAGAGTTAACAGAAAAGGTGGGTGATGGTCCCATTCTAGGAAATAAATGCAGGTACGGTGGCTGCGATGCTCTTTGCAGATCAAAAGCTATGTCAACCGACGATCCTGCTCGTCTGTGATGGACAAAGTCATTAGGTGTAAATCCTGGATAGCTAGCATTATGTCGCAGTGTATTGGTCAATGCTGGTGACATTGCTCTGCTTATATCAACTGAAATCATTGCCATAAAACACAGTTATTTTATATAGAACATTTATATATACACCCTCATTCAAAATAAGAAAGGGTGTGATTTTTACGAATTCCCCCCTTACAATCTCATATATACAGAGTTCAGACTTGTAATTATGATCGTTCAAATTTCTCAAAATATCAATGATTTTTTTCCACCCATTTCATCCCAGGTTCCATTTCACAAACCCCTTGATAAACCACTGCTTGCACACACACATGACTATCACCTGAAAGAAAAACTTAAGCTTTTATAACTTCTCATCCTGTTAAAAGTTATTGCCTGTGGACGTGATGAAACATAATTTGTGTACGCTTACAATAGACAACATATTCAATGATATTGTAAGGTAATATAGTTTCCAAAACAAAAGGATTAGACAACAAGCTATAGCCTATATAAGTTTTCTCCAATTAACATATTTAATATAGGTGTCTAATTGATAGGTGATACAGATTAACTATTTAAGAGTATGAATAACTTAGGGAGTTTTAATTAGTAATTGTTAAATCAATTGAGGTTTGAAGAGCTGTAACTCAGGTTTCCATGGACTCCAGCACATATTGTTTGTTATGTTAAAAAGCATTTGCCTCGTAATTCAAATCCGGAAGTGCGAGTTCTACTTTCATTTTCACTAAGAGAGAACGGAAGTTCTGTGTCATTTTACACTTAAGGTAATAGGATTGTGTGACAATTTCTCAATAGAATTTCTTCAAATTTTGTAGTTATATTGCTTTGAAGTAAAGAAAATTTTCTGCCACAAAAAATATATAGGTTGTCACAATTTTAAGGATTTTAAATGGAAATTTATGTAAAAAGGAGTGAATTTTGAAAAAAAAATGAAAGACGCAAATTTTGGCAAAATAATGTCAATAAAAATGATACTGACATAGATTAGTATTGCATTAATGTATATCAAGTTAATAAATGCTGAAATTGCGTAAAATTAATTATCTATAAACGATTAAAAATTAACATTTTATAATAAAACCATATACATATAGTAATTGCATGTAAGAGTTATCGTTCTTGAAAATCTTCACAGTAGTGAAATAGGTAGCCGGTTTCCTGAAGTACAGAACAATGGACACATGTGACTCATTGATAAAAAAAAACACCTGAATTAATCCCTGGATTACTTTGTAATACTTCAATATTGAGAGAACACACTGTTCTGTCAATAATAAACATACAATATTCATCAGTTTAATATTAAACATTAGAATATGCGGATATTGTGATACTGTCTCCCTACATTGGATTTTCAACTAGGGATGTACTTCCTATTTCCGTTTATCAATACACTCCTATGACCTTAACTATAACTTCTTACCAATCATGTTATTCAAATATAATTAATTGCAAAAAATATAAATGATAACTGTTTATCAATAAAGATTGTTACATTGAAAATGTTTTGATAAGAAATAAAGATACGAAACTACGAGGAAACGTTGAAATTTCATTAGTAGTATAACAAAAGGAAAAGCCATGCCATTGTTAAAAAATGTAATATATCTTTAAGGATTATGTAACGGTAAGCTAACCGATTAATAATTAAAAATCGATCGGTTGACATAACCGATATCGATGTCGAAATCCCAACCGATTCTATGTAACGGTAGGCTAACCGATTAATAATTAAAAATAGATCGGTTGACATAACCGATATCGATGTCGAAATCCCAACCGATTCCTAACAGTAGATCAGACCACAGGGGCACGTTACAATCACACATATGCTATACTGATATGGGTCACAACACACATAAACATACATGTATGTGTGTTGTGACCCGTATCAGTATAGCATATGTGTATTTCAGACATTTGTAACGTGACCCTGTGATCAGACCACGAATCTAATTCCGTGATCAGCCGCGTACGTATAATAATAATCTCTAAACGAGCTCATATTATGTTATTTACATTATAAAAACAACTAGTATACCTGAATTTGCCATACTGGCGAAGTGTTCTTGCTTTTATCACACTGCGTAACTGACATTATTACACTTCCTTTTATCGCAACAGACTGTTGATTTTCAGTGCTAAATATAGTACACATAATTTACGCCCTAACATCACCAATCAACAAATTAAACCCGTCAACCAACTAGTTTCGCAGTTTCGTATTTTTTAACCGGAAATGAAAAATGTGAAAGTGAAAGTAGAAGTTAAGTATTACCAAATTTACATTATTTACAAGTATTAGCTTTCCAAAAAGCTAAGAGGGCTTACCAACAGCATTATTCACTAGTAAGCCGTTACAGTAAACATTGGGATAAATGGGTATGTAGAAGCTCCAGTAGTTATGCTGGGGATTTATTTAAAATATATGTGATTTAGTGTATATAAATGCCCTAGCATGCAGGGGCATCAATATCCAATGAGAAAGAGATAACATGAATAGCATGCAACCAATGACTGTACTACTTAGAATATAAGAATCAATGACAATTACAACGTAAGATAGCAGGTCACACTAATACCAGAACCGGATTGTCAGAACCAGCATGCTTTTTTATTTTATTTTTTAAATTATTGTGCAAGTTAGAAAATTTTCTGTTATATAATTGAAAAGAACATATCAATACTTACACATGAATAAGAAAATCAAATTTTATTTTTTGATTTAGTGACCCAAATCCTGCCAGGACCAAAACAATCATTACTAAAACCAGGACAGGGAAAACCGGGACCGAATATTTATTTTAAGTAACCCAATTTTAAAGCTTATTTTATGTTGTTTTTTCATGTAGGAACACCATACTAAATGTATAAATATAATCAAAAAAAGATATGTTTCAAATACTGTTTTTACTTGTTATTACGCGGCTTTTGTGATTTTGCTTTTTTACTAAAACTAGGACTGATAACGTCAGGACCGGTATGTTCGGTATGTTTTGGATTTCTGTTTTAAATCATAATGCAATGTATATTTTTGTATATAAACTTGTGCTCAAACACATTTTTATTCATGTCATATCCATTTATTAAGGTAGTTGCATTTAAAAACACGAAAGAAACACATTAAAGCACTTGGTCCTGGTTTTCCGTCATAATGGTACACATATGCCAATTCAGAGCTCTCTGATTTTATCAATTTCCTACCATAACCAAACAACAGCGCCGCCGTGGAATAGCAGAACAATGTCCAACAACCTGTATAAACATGCGGATCTCTCTGACTTTATCCATAACATTTTGTTTGCAATTAAGTTCCCCACTTGTACCTCTACGAATGGTGACATCACTGACAGCAGGTGACCAATCACTGCGTGTAAAGTATGTTAGCGAGTCAATCAGTTGACAGACTATTTATATCCATGTGAAAACCCCTCAATATGGCTGGTACACGGACCAATTCTAAAGCTACCATCCTGCGATGGTAGCAAAAAAGATTAAGAAATAGAAAGGGTTATGACTAGTCATAACTTAAATGTTGTATCTTGATTAAATTTAAGGGTCTATTTTGTCAAATGAGATCCTGAAAATAGAGTCGATACTGAAAATATATATCTCCTAACGAAAGTTTACGTAGTTGATAATGACATGACATGAAGCCAACGTCCAGCGTGGTCAGATTCATCTTTTGTGGAAGTATTTTTGTTCGATATCTAATATCGATGAGGACCTGGACAGTCCCAGCTTTCCTTCTCGTTGTAACTAAATCTGATATTCACGATATTCTTGAAACATTGAAGAGAGAGTTTGGAAAGACAGAAGAGATCATAGAGATGAATAGAGTATATTTCGAATGATACAAAAGGTTAATTCAAAGTATGAATATTTTGAAACAATTTAAACTCAAACTACTGCATGGCACGCACTAGCTACACATTCATTTCACATCAGCTATTCGTTTGTCCATATACAACACATTTCTTAGAATCCTTCCTCGAGTCATTCCTGTTCCTTCTAGGTAACATATCAAAGTGCCATGCAGCGGAATTATTTCAGTTTGAAAAGAAAATATATATATATACAATTTGCTGAACCAGTAACACTATTAATTATTCTATAGACCTACAAAGCAGAATGAGAGGTTTAGGAGAGAAGAGATTATGACAGATAAGAAACATATACCTGTTCACACGAAGTTTTGTTTAGAAACGGTCACTTGAATAAATAAAAGTCTGAACAATTTCAAAAATACGCTCATTGTCAACATTTGATAATTTTACATTTCCAGACAATAGTAACTCTAGGTGCACAGGATGATAGGGTATCAACTTATTTAACATTTCATGTCTGATGTTCCTATACATTGGACATTGGAAAAAATAATGGTATGAGTTTTCACAGGGGTGGCCAGAGGCACAAAAAGGAGATTCTACACGGTTCACACGAAAGAGATCATAATTGAGTTGGCTACAATTGTGTCAAAGTTTAGTTAAAGATATTAAGGCGACGGGGTCCGTAATTAAAGAAACACGGTGGTTTATGATGTTCCGGAGTTATGGCAGTTTTGAATTTACATTGTATTAACTGTAGTTTGATTTCTAGTGGTTTCTGATAAGTTATTCCATTTTTTTGTAGTTGCTGGTATATATGATGATCTAGTATTGGAAAGAATATAGTTATTCATGGTATAGTTATTGTTATTTCTAAGGGGATATGGAGTTCTTTCGCATACTAAACCTGGAAGTAATGTATAAAGATATGACGGTGTTAGTTTATTGTGCGTTTTGTAAAATAAAGTTAGCTTTCTTCGTTCTCTTCTGATATTCAAAGTGTCCCACCCCGTTTCAAAATATAAAGATTGAGAACTTGCATATACTGGCAACCCAGTTACTACTCTAGCAGCTTCCAGTTGAAGTTTTTCTAACAAATCAAAATGGAATTTAGATAAACCATTCCAGAGTTCACAAGCATATTCCATTATAGGTAGAATGAAACATGTATATATTTTACTAAGAACTTTCCTATTCGCCAGAAATGTTAATTGTCTTAAAGCATTTATCCGTTTTGAAGCACTTTTATAAATATTTTCAACATGATCACCCCATTTAGCATTTGCACTAAAAGTTACCCCTAAATGCTTATGGTTTTCAGAAAAAAATTAAATGCTGTCGCCAAACAATAGCTCCAGATCTTGATTTTTTAAAATATTTGAGATAAATAGAACATCTGTTTTATTAGAATTAAATGTAACTAACATTGCTTGGACCATGCATTTATATATTGAAGATCATGATTCATTACTCGTTCAATTTCGTTGCAGTTGTTAGAACCAAATATTAAAGAAGTGTCATCAGCAAAAAGTCTAGACATGCTAATTAAATTTTCGGAAATATCATTGATATAGATTAGAAATAAAAGCGGGCCCAACACCGAGCCTTTAGGTACCCCAGCTTTTAATAACTGACTATTCGAAAATGATTCACCAATAAAAACTTTTTGTTGTCGGGCCTGTAGATAATTAATTAACCACTTCAAGAAATTTCCTGTAATACCATAAGATTTAAGCTTTTCAATCAGACCCGTATGCCAAACTCTATCAAAAGCCTTTGATATGTCACAAAAGATAATACAAGTATGTTTCTTTTCCTCAAGATTTAAACAGATATTATGATAGATATCGATTAGGAGCTGATGCACAGTGGAATGATTAGACATACATCCAGATTGTCTTGAATAAAATAGTGAGTTTTCAAAAAAGTGGTTGTGGATATGTTTGACGATTACTCGTTCAAAAACTTTTCCTATAGCTGATAGTAAAGATATAAGTCTGTGATTTGAAGGTAAATGTTTATCATCTTTTTTTGTACAAGGGCATTACTATAGCTTGTTTCCACAAAGTCGGGTATATACATTTAGACAATGACATATCAGTTAATATTTGAAGAGGTTTACATATATTTTTTGCAGTGTGGTAACATATGGTGACTAATACCATCTGTACCAGGAGCGTTACCTAATTTTAATACTTCCAAAATGTCTTTTATTTCCGAATGGTTTAATTGAATGGAAGCCATGGAAGAATTAGTTCTAGGATCAAGGGAAGGAACTCTAGCATCACTGTCATCCAAATCTGCGATAGAAGAAACAAATTATTTAAAGTACAATACTATCATTTTGTGGATCAACTAATGGTGGAATTTCATTAGATTTACCGCCTGATTTAATTAACCGCCTCAGCAGTTTCCAATATGATTTAGGATCTGATACTACATAATTATCAATAAGACCGTCTATATTAGCATAAAATGATTCTCGTGCATGCTATTTCATATTATTTACTTGGTTTCTAGCTCTTTTAAAACAAGTTATATCAATATTTTACATTTTTTGTGTAACCTATCTCGTAATCGAATACATTTTCTCAATTGAGTCGTCATCCACAGCTTATCATTAGGTCTCATACTAATAACTTGTTTGGGGGATACATGCACTAACCATACATTTAAATGTATAAGTAAACTTGTTACATGCTTCATCAATACTTTCCGATTCTATAAACATTTCATTCCAAGAAAAAAGTTCAATTCGCCTGTTTAGTTCATTAAAATCCGCTTGATTATAGCACCATATTTCACGTTTATAAGATAAATTTAATTTGATTAAAACTTCTATATATACTAAGCATGCTTCATGATCACTGATATTCCTATCTATAGGTAAGACTGATGATTCGATACATGTAATCTGTTCCTAAAGAATGACAGGATCAAGAAGACTTGCACTATTATTGGTTTTCCGTGTTGGAGAATTTATAACATTTCTCAGATTAAAACTGGTTAAAATATACGATAAAACGTGTTGCCTAGAAACAGTTAGTATGTCTACATTTATGTCACCTAATATAACAAGCTTAGTCGATAAATCCATTGCTTTTTCTATTGAAGTACAAAATTGTTCCCAGAACATATTATTGGCGTTAGGAGGTCTATATACGGTACATAATAAAATACTACTACGTGTAAAATCAAGTTGTATCCATATTAACTCGCCATTCGGAAACTCTAAGTCCAAACGTCTGGTAGCTTTTATCTGTAACGAAACATACACTAGTATTCCACCACCAGCATAATTCCTATCGGCCCTAAAAGGTTCGCTGAAACCTTGTCATTCTAAATCACCAGTTAGTATATTATCATCAAGATGAGTTTCAGTCAATGATATAACATTGTAATCACTTGCTAAGTCCATTATGTAATCTATTTTGTTTCTAAATCTGCGAATATTTAAATGGAAGATTGATAACTCATGACTGACTAGTTGGTCCTGGATTTGGTTCGACATCCATGCATATGAGTAATAATATTGAGACAAAAACTGTGTACATATTATTGTTAAGATAATTTTGAAGTACCACTTGTATAACTAAGATATCCCTAGGATGATACATATAGGCGAGTTGCTTACACCCTTTTAGAATTGATAACAGTATACATATAAAAGTAATAAAAACTTTCTTACAGATGAGACCGTACACTTTTATATAATATAATCCAATCGCGGCCCTATAACACGTTAGACTATTATATTACCAATTGTCAAAAACGTACACAATGCAGGTCATTGGGGCACGATCGGACGCACTCGTACGAGGTAATAACGCACGAATTACTTGCATTACTGCGTGTGAACAGGTAAGTCTGGGATAAAAATGTATAGACAGATCATACCACAGAGAAGTCAGAGAAAACAGAAGATAGAGTGAACAGACAAACATAAGTGGAGAAAGTAAGTAATAAGGAATCATTGTGATTGTTTTTTTTTGTAAAATTTCAAACTAAAGGAGAATCAAAAGTCTTGGGACATTTTGTACATACAAAAAAACAAGAACATACTATAACTAGCATGAGGTAATGCTAATTACCGCTGAACATTTTATATACATATTGTGCATTATATACCAAGAGCAATAGTGCAATAATTTGTTAACTTGTATGTTCTGTATAACGGCTTTACGCTGATACATATAAAAACGTCTATATAAACTTATACATTTTCTCTCGATGTAAACTTCATTTTTATACATGTATACATTTCTTTATACTCTGTAAACTACACACCT
>NW_018408819.1:214090-236085 GCF_002113885.1 Mizuhopecten yessoensis | reverse complement strand
TAACTATATGGTTCCATTATAGAGTTGTTAACAATATGGTTCCATGTTCTTGAAGATATTAGTTCTATGTCTATATTTTTTTGATCATCAATTATTGATTAAATAGGGATGGAAGCATATTTCCAATTTTAGATTGCAAGTTGTTTGACTCGTTTAAAATAGGTAAATTCATATTTGAAATGTTAATTGTTATCAAATTGAATGTATTAGTAATAATATATTTCCTCATTAGAGAGGATAACAGCACAACACAATGTCAATGCAAATAAATATCGGTCTCTGATTTTCTTTTACTCAGTGCTCCCGAGAAACAAGCAAGTTTTTCAAACTTCCACAAAGTTGGAGCATTTGCTCAAGCAAAGACAAAGGAGTACAAGCGTGATGTTGATGAGGTGCCATTCCTTAACCTCCTCCAGCCCGCACCACTGGCCAAGTTTGACATTGAGGACCTAAGTGAGGACAGCAAATCCACGACACTCAAGAGTTCCTCTAGTGCTGATCAGATAGATGGGTTAAATGGGAGTATGTCTAAAGACAGCAGCAGTAGTCAGACCTCTGCCCCCGACGATTTTGTCATGGTGGAACTGGTAAGAAATTAGTTATCCTTTGTAATCATAGGTTAAACTAATATTATCAATCATTGGAATTACTCTAAACAACAATTACTAATCTTTTTAAAAGGAGAATTACCTCCCTTCAAACACAGAATCAGTCATTTCTAGTTCTATGCAGCCACAAGTTGACTTCCAAGTAATAGTACATCAGTGACAATGCCAAAACAGCAGTTGTGCTGGTAGTCTGTGTTACCCTTGTTTGTACCAAGCAGGGAGATAGACTTGATATCTGGAATCTGTGTAACCCTTGTTTATATCAAGCAGGGAGATAGACTTGCTATCTGGAATTTGTGTAACCCTTGTTTGTATCAAGCAGGGAGCGAGATAGACTTGATATCTGGAATCTGTGTTACCCTTGTTTGTATCAAGCAGGGAGATAGACTTGGTATCTGGAATCTGTGTAACCCTTGTTTGTACCAAGCAGGGAGATAGACTTGATATCTTGAATCTGTGTTACCCTTGTTTGTATACGTATCAATTCAAGCAGGGAGATAGACTTGATATCTGGAGTCTGTGTTACCCTTGTTTGTATCAAGCAGGGAGATAGACTTGATATCTGGAATCTGTGTAACCATTGTTTATATCAAGCAGGGAGACTTGATATCTGGAATCACTCTGCTGAAAACTTTATATCTACTCACAGTTATTCTCACTAAAATGTATCCTGAATTATGTAGCTGATTAATCAGGGAGTTAGCCTAACTGACCAGTAGTCGACAAAGTTGATTAATCAGAGAACCACCAATAATAACATATAACTTATTGAGTTTCTTTAACCAAATCCATTCTGCTAATGTCCAGACCATAACTTTTAAACTATTAAATGTATCAGGATTAAACTTGCAGTATACCTGCATCACCAACAGAGGATGTACACTCCACTGTCATTATGCAACTGTTACCTCAAGGTCAAAGGTAAAATAATGCAATTATTTTAGGAACGTTTTGTCCTGGCTGTAACTTTTAAACTGTTAAAAAAGTAATGAAGAAACTTGCTTTCTATTTGCATCACCCACAGACAATTTTAAATGTACTGCCATTAGGTCATTCTGACCTTGACCTCAAGGTCAAAGATCAAATTAAGTGGACATCAAGGTCAAAGGTCAAATTAAGTGAACATTAGGTCTGGTCAGTAACTTTCAAACCATTTAAGATATCTTAATAACTCTTAAAGTATAACTGCATCACCCACAGACCATGTGCAGTGCACTGTCAGTTTGTTGCTGTGATCTAAATCTTTAGGTCAATGGTCAAATAAGTGCAAACTTTTCAGTTTTAACTTTTAAGGTATTGTGACCTTCCACATCATAACTTTATGATAGTATTTATTATCAGTGCATGTCTTATTTTGCAAAAGAAGCTATGAGGAAGGAATATTAGCTAATAAGAGGAGACATAATTATATTTTTGTTCACAAAATTATTATTGTTTGTGTCAGTTATCTGTCATTTAGCTCTGTCTGATCAATAGATTTACTATATTATTTAATTTGTTTATTGCTGAATATTTGAGAATTTTTTGATGAACTGTTTGTCTGTTATTTAATTAACAGAAGACTCCCTTTGCTGGAGCTGATCCAAACACAGATCTGGGAAAGTTCTACCGTGACTGTCAGGGTGCACCGATGCTGGAGTCTTTTAGTGAGGAGAAGAATGTTGTGGACACGCTTGAGATGATCTCTAGCCAGCTAGTAATCTTTGAGACAGACATGAAAGATTTTGACGCATTTATGACCTCGATCACAGAAAGTTCCCATGATGGATTATAGTGAAGATTTCCTCCTGTAGATGTGTAGAGGTCATAGACAGAGGAGTCGGTGTCCCTCAAAACTAATACCCAATAGATGAAGGCTAGACAGGGTCATTGTCCCTCAAAACTAATTATACCCAATAGATACAGGCATGATTATATTTTGTGAATAGTGTTTCATAAAAAAACATCTGCAGTCGTTCAGACGAATGACTCTTACAGGTAAACCACACCTTGCTTAAACCTGGTAGTAGACATCATATTCAGTAGATTCCTCTTTTTATAACAAGTAACAAAAATATGACTTGTGCTGTCTTTCAAATATAACAGTGTTAACTAATTACCAGGGAGTTTGTGCCCCTTTGATTAAAAACGTTGTTCACAATACTCTTAAAGTACAGCACAAATATAAATAATACTTAGTACATGTTACACTTACATTGAGAAGATGTTAATAATATATATATATATGTTTGATTTACCTATATGTGGAGTTGTGCCCTTTTGTTTATTGCAAAAAAGCTATTCCTACAGTTCTTGGCGCAGGTAGGGGTGTAAGTCTGCCATTCTAGTGACACTTGTACTTAAAATGTGCACATTTAATGAAATAGGACTGTGTCATCCTGTTCATTTATTACAGCAGATGAATTTGGAGTGAAATAGGACTGTGTCATCCTGTTCGTTTATTACAGCAGATGAATGTGGAGTAAAATAGGACTGTGACATCCTGTTTGTTTATTACAGCAGATGAATGTGGAGTGCAAGGAAACTTAACTTATCAATTATGCAGTCGATATAATGCCTTGTGTGCCTGTTGGAAAGTGCATTGGTTTTCAAACTCGAGTATCTGTCTCTCTGCATCCTGACGTGAGTTTGAAACCATGTACATAATATATGTACAACTTCCAGCTGGTGTCCATGCTATACAATGTTGAGCTGTGACGTTAGTTACACAGTGGTATTATCCATAGATTAATGTTTTGTTTAGGTCTGGTCATGCCCTGGGAGTTTCAAAGATGAAACTATTAGCCCAAAAATAGTATTTTTAGCTCACCTGCCGTCATCCGTCGTCAACTTTTTCTTTAAAACCTATCTCCTCCTAAACGCCAGAGAGGATTTCAACCAAATTTATTTAGTCTGAATCATCACAAGGGGATGGCAATCATTTCTTAAATAAATTAGGTTGGTTCGACCCCTGAGGCCAGGGGGGCTGGGCCCTGAAGAGGAACTTAGCTAAATTTGCTTCAAAACGCATCTCCTGCTTAACGCCAGAGAGGATTTCAACCAAATTAAGTCTGAAGCATCACTAGGGAAGGGCAATCATTTCTTAAATAAATGAGGTTGGTTCGACCTCTGAGGCCAAAGGGGCGGGGCCCTGAAGAGGAACTTAGCTATATTTACTCTAAAACGCATCTCCTCCTAAACGCTGGAGAGGATTTCAACCAAATTTGCTCTGAAACTTCATTGGGGGAGGGCAATCATTTCCTTAATAAATGAGACTGGTTCGACCCCTGGGGCTAGGAAGACTGGGCCCCAAAGAGGAAAATTATCTAATTTTTTGCTTTAAGACGCTAATATCCCCTAATTGCCTGCAAATATTTCTTAATTGAATGAAGTTGATTTGACCCCTGCGGTTCTAAGAAATGGTACAGCTAGATTATCCTATTCTATAGTGTAGTTTTTATAATTTGTTAAAAATTGGTTTCTAGGTTTATAAAAGCTTATAGTTGAATGAAATTAAAGTATTGTCTAATTACACCCTGTAATATGACATATTACTTATTTCAAAATCTGTTAACATGGCAACTCAATGGAGGCCCCTGATTAGTTGAAAGTCAGATATTGTGGTCCCAGTTGGGTTAGAACATAGATCTTGTCTGGATTTGAGGAAATTTCATATAAAGATGTACTAATGCATTCAGTTGTAATGACTTAAATTTAAAACCAGGTGAGGGGTACAGGTTCAATTGACCTCTTGTTAAATAGATCATTTCTCTCAAGACAGAGTTAAGGGGCCGCGGTGGCCAAGTGGTTAAGGCGTCTGACATTCTGCTACCACTATCCCTCCACCACTGGGTCGCAGGTTCGAGACCTACACAGGGCAGTCACCATGGTACTCGAGGTCAGTGTTTTTTCACCAGGAACTCCAGCTTCCCTCCACCACTAAAACTGGCACGTCCTTAAATGACCATAGTTGTGTATAATAGGACGTAAAACACAAACAAACCAAGCCAAATCTCTCAAGAGTGCTTTGTGACCATGCCAATGTTCAACAACACATCCACACTGCAAACTTTTGTTATCTGCATCTATCATAAACCAACATAACTGTTCACACATTTAAATGTTGGTTCAACTGTGTATTGTTACGTAAACTTACTTGCCTTATAAAATTGGTAGCAGGTCATGAAATAATTAGAAAATTACATTCATTGTTGATATCTGTACATTTGCTATGAGTATGTTGTAATGTTCATGTTTTGGTTCAATTATGATAACTTTGGGAACTGACTTTGATATTTTTATGAAATCATTAAAAAAATATCGAAAGTACTTCTGCAATATTTGGTGTCACGATATCTGTGTGTGGAAATTATGGCTGTTGCTCTACCCCACTAAAAGAATTCTTCACAAATACAAAAACCGTCTGTGTTTGATGCACTGTGCTTTATGCAAACAACAAAATTCTGTGTATATCTGTATTATTGAGCTAATTAAGTGGAATCTACTGTATTATTTATCTAACATGTAACTGGTCACTTTTATTTTATGTGTTTTCATTATGCTGTCTTGCAGGCATGATTTGATATAGTTGTTACTACATTTACAGTAAAGTTACCTGACTTATATAAATTAACAAACACAAACATATCCCAGTGTCAGCATCTTCGCTAGCCAACGGTTGATCCGGTACGATGAACCTAGGTACATCGTACCGGATCAACCCTTGGCTAGCGAAGATGCAGTGTCAGTAAATACAGTATTATAAACACAAAGACATTGGTCTTTTTGAAGCATACCAATAGGTATGATTTTGCAGAATGTCCTATCAAATCTGGTTTCACTGGAAATATGTGTAAAAACTTTAATTAAGGGGTCAAAATAAAGTTTATAAATCAAATACTGTTATTTTGTATGATTTTTCTGCATTCCTGAATGAGGGCTAATATTTGTATTTAGTATGGTATACCAGTTGTATGTTTATATTATAACCTACAACATACAGCAGAATACACTGAACAGCTGGAATAAAGTTACGTAATTATATCTATTGTGTTATTATAAATACTGATTTTATCATCCTATTGCACGCAGAAGACTTTCTGACATTGTCATGAATAAATTTTGTATGATTGTGTTTCACAAAATGAATTTGATTAAATGGTTGTTTGTACTGATGTTAAATTTTGCAGACATTTTCATGCTGTAAATACAGAACTGAAACACCAACTTAGGGCAATATGTGCTGATCAGTTAGCATCATAAATTTGATTGTGTCAGTGCACATGATGTCCGTTATTGTACTGAACAGATGTCAGTTATTGTACTGAATGGATGTCTGTTATTGTACTGAATGGATGTCCGTTATTGTACTGAATGGATGTCCGTTATTGTACTGAATGGATGTCTGTTATTGTACTGAATGGATGTCAGTTATTGTACTGAAACGATGTCCGTTATTGTACTGAATGGATGTCTGTTATTGTACTGAATGGATGTCCGCTATTGTACTGAATGGATGTCCGTTATTGTACTGAATGGATGTCCGTTATTGTAGAGAATGGATGTCTGTTATTGTACTGAATGGATGTCCGTTATTGTACTGAATGGATGTCTGTTATTGTACTGAATGGATGTCAATTATTGTACTGAATGGATGTCCGTTATTGTACTGAATGAATGCCTGTTATTGTACTGAATGGATGTCAGTTATTGTACTTAATGGATGTCCGTTATTGTACTGAATGTATGTCCGTTATTGTACTGAATGGATGTCCGTGATTGTACTCGATGGATGTCCGTTATTGTACTGAATGGATGTCGGTTATTGTACTGAATCGATATCAAATAAGTATTGAATATTGAATTTCTGACCAGATGTTTAAGAGCATAATTGATAATATTTTGGTATAATTGGTATCTGGTATTTTTTCAGTAGACACATGTAGCCTCTAGTTGGCCTTTATCACCTAGATTTAATAGAAAGGTCGGTATTGGAACAGCTCAATATATATATCACAGTGTAGCTTTCACGGTACAAAGTCTTCTTTTATCAAAAGTATTTGTCTACTTATAGTAAAATTATCAAATATTCTGTTTAAATATTATTCTCATGAAATAGATTTCCATTTATACTTTTCATTAAAATATTGACTAGGCAGTAATGAGTAATCTGTAAAACTCTACAGAAAGTTACTTGGGCCTATTAAACTTCTGCAACAATGATTGTGATGTTAATTAATTTCATATGTAGTCTTATGTTAGTCTTATGTGTTTTACTTTCAATGTGATTTTTGGAGACGTTTTCTTCAAAAGTTAAACTATGTTTAACTACATATTGATCATGTTCCAGGCAAGGATGTAACTTTATAGAAAAAAGTGATCATACCCTCTCCAAGCTCCAAGGAGACTCCAAATTATGTCAGTGTAAATAGGATATTCAATCAACAAGTAGCGTAGAGGTCTGTAACAACCTAGTCAACTGTAAATACACTTTGTCGCTTCAATGGTGAGAGGGTCGTGAAAGTAAAAGCAATGGACATGGGTCAGTGTGGTGTTTGTGTGGCAGTACGGTCAGCTTGTATGGGTCAGTGTGGCAGTATGGTCAGCTTGTATGGGTCAGTGTGGCAGTATGGTCAGCTTGTATGGGTCAGTGTGGCAGTATGGTCAGCTTGTATGGGTCAGTGTGGCAGTATGGTCAGCTTGTATGGGTCAGTGTGGCAGTATGGTCAGCTTGTATGGGTCAGTGTGGCAGTATGGTCAGCTTGTATGGGTCAGTGTGGCAGTATGGTCAGCTTGTATGGGTCAGTGTGGCAGTATGGTCAGCTTGTATGGGTCAGTGTGGCAGTATGGTCAGCTTGTATGGGTCAGTGTGGCAGTATGGTCAGCTTGTATGGGTCAGTGTGGCAGTATGGTCAGCTTGTATGGGTCAGTGTGGCAGTATGGTCAGCTTGTATGGGTCAGTGTTGGCTGGGATTCAGTCTTGCATTGTTTTTTGTGTTGGAGACATCATTTGTGATATTATTTGTGATGTCCAAAACCTTAATCTTTTAATTAAATATATTGATGATGTGTTACAAGTTAACAGGTATGTATGTAAACCTTAATTCCAGGAATATTATACAATGTTACAAGTTAACAGGTATGTATGTAAACCTTAACTCCAGGAATATTATACAATGCATTTGACAGCAATGAACTGTAGGTGGCAGTTGATTTGTCAAATGTAGTATAATTATGGTATTTCATTGGCTGTTGGGAAACTATCCAATGAAAGAGCTTTCTTTTTAAACTTATGCACCTGAATAAGTCTTGCTAATGTGCTGTGGATGTGTTTCTATTTTCTCTGAAATAAAATTTAACTGATATATATAGTGGTACATGCTTTTGGAATATATGTGTTTGAATGCACAAGATAACTGACTGTGAGAAATAAACCTGATTGTATCAAGTCGGCAGTGTTACTCTCGTCTCTGGAGCAGATATAGAAAATAATTATACTTACTTTATTTAAAACAAGAGGCCTAGAATGCCTGTATCGATCATCTGGATCTTTATGCCCAGCAATGGTATGAATGGCTATGGGTTGGGATCTCAACCATTTCAAAGTGAAGGCCCGGAAATTATGTCCCTAGGGGTGCCGGGCCAGATCCAAGAGTCAATACTTACATCATGTTTTTGTTTGTCTCTTGATGCCCAGCAATGGCATATATGGTTATGGGGTGGGGATCTCAATCATTTCAACGATATGACCCAAGAATTATGTCCCTAGGGGTAAGGCCGGACCCCAGAGTCAATTATGATATGGTTGTGTTCGTCTCTTGATGCCAAGCAATGATACGGTTATAGGGTGGGATCTCAATCATTTCAAAGTTATGACCCAATAATTACATCCCTAGGGGTAAGGCCCGACCCCAGGGTCAATTATAAGACATGATTGTGTGTGTCTCCTGATGCTCAGCAATTGAATAGGCAGTTATAGGGTAGGGATCTCGATAATGTCAAATTTAAAATTCTTTTTGGTCCAACCCCTCGGACCTGGGCATCAACCCTACAATTTTGAATCATCACCACCTGAGAGTGCTTCCAAACCCACTATGGTTGATATCCATCACTTTGTTCCAGATCTAAGAGAAGTCGCTTGAAGCAATATGGCCAAATTGGATCTTTATATGCCCAGCAATGGTATAAATGGCTATGGGTTGGGGATCTCAACCATTTCACAGTTATGACCCAAGAATTAACACCCTATGGCTTTGGCCAGACCCAAGGGTCAATTCTGATATAAGACTGGTTATCTCTTTATGTCTATCAAAACTAGAGTCTGGATCTCAACAGTTTGAATGTCATTCATGGCCCAGAAACTAAGGCCCTATAGGTGGGCCGGACCCCAGAGTCCATACTCAATATATCACGATTGTGTCGGTTGCCCTGCAATGGTAAAATTAATATAGTTAAGAGGTGGGGCATTTGACTGTTGCATTAGTTATCGCTCAGGAATTTAGTCCTTAGGGGTGGGGGGTGGGGCCACACCCCAGAGTCGATAGTTAATCATAATTGTGTCTTTCTTGATGCTAAGCATTAGTATATATGGTTATAGGGTGGGGATATCAACCATTTCAAAGTTTATAATGACCCAATAATTACATCCCTAGGGGCGGCGCCACACCCCAGAGTCAATATTAATATCATAATTGTGTCTTTCCCTTGATGCCCAGCATTAGTATATATATGGTTATAGGGTGGGGATCACAACCATTTCAAAGTTATGGCCCAAGAATCATGTCACTAGTGTAAAGGCCAGACCCCAGGGTCAATTTTTACACAATGCTTCATGTTTGTGTTTGTTTCTTGATGCTCAGCAATTGTATACATGGTTATAGGGTGGGGATCCCATCATATCCAAGTTAAAAATTCTTTCGGCACTGCCTCTTAAGGCCCTTAAACTGGTTCAATTTTGAATCATCACAACCTGCAGAGATCATGCTTCCAAACCAAGAAGTTGCTTAAATCAATAGGGCCAAATAACCCTTGTATTGGCTTCGCCTCTCAGCCACTCCATTTGTACAATTTTGAATCCCACCCTTAACTTAGCTAGGCATGTCACTAGTCAAAGTTGGTTAAATTCCAATCAGGGGTTAAGGAGAAGAAGTCATTTGAAGAAATTTTTGACGGACGGACAGACAATGAATGCCTCGGAATGGCACAAGCTCACCTTGATCCTTTGGACTAGGGGAACTTATATAATAGTCATATACATGAGTATAAGCTTTATTTGTTTCATAATAATTAAGAAACAAGTTATTCCAACTTATATTAACTAGAACACTGACAGGTCAGTAAGGGCCGCTTCTTGTGGCAATATATCCCCCATAATCATCAAGAAGCAATCTGCCCATATAGCTGAGCTTGACTTCAAAAAGAATCGCAAGAAAGCAAAACATACATTTTACATGTACTTTGATGTGAGTCTTTTTTCCTTCCACCTCCATATTTGCTGGGCTAACAGAAATGTGAATACCAATGCATATTCATTTGTTAGCTTTGATTTGTTTTATTTCACCTTACATACCTCCCCCATCAAGAGTCAGGGTCAAAGTCAGATATCCACTTTGTCTTTGACCTTTGGACCCAAGTGACCTTGACCTTTAACTCAGTGACCCTGATCTTTGGTCAGTTGACTTATTCCTTATTTCTGACCAACTTTGCTTCATAATATCATAACAAAATGTTCCTCAGTGCACAATACAAAACTTGACCTTGACCTTGAACCTGTGGACCCCGTAACCTGGACCTTTGGCCAGTTGACTCTTTGTTAAATTCTGACCAATTTTGCTTCATTATGTCATAACAAAATGTTCATCAGGGAAAAGATACAACATTTGATCTTGACCTTTCACTCAGTGACCTTGACCTTTGGTCAATTGACTCATTTAATTCTGAGCAACATTGCTTCAAAGTGTCATAACGAAATGTTTACCAGTCAAAAGATACAAAATTTAACCTTGACCTTTGACCCAGTGACCTTGACCTTTGGTCAGTTGACTTCTTGTTTAATTCTAACAAACATTGCTTTATAGTGTCATAACAAAATGTTTACCAGTGAAAAGATACAAAATTTGACCTTGACCTTTCACCCAGTGATCTTGACTTTTGGTCAGTTGACGCTTTGTTTAATTCTGACCAACTTTGATTCATAATATCATAAAATACTCATTAGTGAAAAGCTTTAAAATTTGACCTTGATCTTTGATCCAGTGACCTGTAACTGTTTTTTTAAGAAACAAGAATAAATCGTCAAAAACGACCCAGAAAATGGCTCACAATAGAAATGCAAGTTTAAAATGCACTTGTAGTTCATCTTCCAATTATCAATTCTAATCATTCTCTATTATCTTTTACAAAAACGAATTCTTACATTTTATACTTCACTTGAACATTGACGACCAAAAAAAACAATCGTATATCTAAAGATAAAACATTATATGTAAAGTAAGTTTAGGTATTCCAGTTCTCTACAATGTTAAAGATGGTACTGTACTTGCATTATGAAAGAGCGGCAATTCATTTTAAGACTGACCATGAAACTTGTACGTAAATTATACCGACGACCAACCTGGATAATGTAATGATGGGCACACCAGCTGAGTCTTCTACATAATTACGTAATAAAATATTAATTAAGTGTGATCACTGCATCATCCATTACAAAAAAAATAATCTATACATAAAAATACATACCACAGCCTCAACATCGAAATACATACCACAAGGTCAACATCGTAATTTAAGGTATTTAAATAAAATACAGCGTCAACATCTAAATTCAAATATACCACAGCGTCATAATCTAAAATTACAGTACTGCTGTATCAACAACTAATTTCAAAGTAGCTAACGTTTATCAAAGTAACACCATGAAATTTACCAGAAGCAAAAGTATAACAACCTCATCATGGGAAATAACAGTAGCAAAAGTATAATGACGTCATCATGGGAAATAACAGTAACAGAGGTATAACGATGTCATAATGAGAAATAACAGTAGCAGAGGTATAACGTCGTCATCATGGGAAATAACAGTAGCAAAAGTATAACGACGTCATCATGGGAAATAACAGTAGCAAAGGTATAACAACCTCATCATGGGAAATAACAGTAGCAAAAGTATAACAACGTCATCATGGGAAATAACAGTAGCAAAAGGATAACAACGTCATCATCGGAAATAACAGTAGCAAAAGTATAACAATGTCATCAAGGGGAAATAACAGTAGCAAAAGTATAACAACGTCATCATGGGAAATAACAGTAGCAAAAGTAAAACAACCTCATCATGGGAAATAACAGTAGCAAAAGTATAACAACGTCATCATCGGAAATAACAGTAGCAAAAGTATAACAACATCATCATGGGAAATAACAGTAGCAAAAGTATAACAACCTCATCATGGGAAATAACAGTAGCAAAAGTATAACAACATCATCATGGGAAATAACAGTAGCATAAGTATAATGACGTCATCATCGGAAATAACAGTAGCAGAGGTATAACAACCTCATCATGGGAAATAACAGTAGCAAAAGTATAACAACGTCTTCATCGGAAATAACAGTAGCAGAGGTATAACAACGTCATCATGGGAAATAACAGTAGCAAAAGTATAACAACGTCATCATGGGAAATAACAGTAGCAAAAGTATAACAACGTCATCATGGGAAATAACAGTAGCAAAAGTATAACAACGTCATCATGGGAAATAACAGTAGCAAAAGTATAACAACGTCATCATGGGAAATAACAGTAGCAAAAGTATAACAACCTCATCATGGGAAATAACAGTAGCAAAAGTATAACAACCTCATCATGGGAAATAACAGTAGCAAAAGTATAACAACGTCATCATCGGAAATAACAGTAGCAAAAGTATAACAACATCATCATGGGAAATAACAGTAGCAAAAGTATAACAACCTCATCATGGGAAATAACAGTAGCAAAAGTATAACAACATCATCATGGGAAATAACAGTAGCATAAGTATAATGACGTCATCATCGGAAATAACAGTAGCAGAGGTATAACAACCTCATCATGGGAAATAACAGTAGCAAAAGTATAACAACGTCTTCATCGGAAATAACAGTAGCAGAGGTATAACAACGTCATCATGGGAAATAACAGTAGTAAAAGTATGATGACGTCATCATGGGAAATACAACAGTAACAGAGGCATAACGACGTCATAATGGGAAATAACAGTAGCAAAAGGATAACAACCTCATCATGGGAAATAACAGTAGCAGAGGTATAACAACCTCATCATTGGAAATAACAGTAGTAAAAGTATAATGACGTCATCATGGGAAATACAACAGTAACAGAGGTATAACGACGTCATAATGGGAAATAACAGTAGCAAAAGTATAACAACGTCATCATCGGAAATAACAGTAGCAAAAGTATAACAATGTCATCAAGGGGAAATAACAGTAGCAAAAGTATAACAACGTCATCATAGGAAATAACGGGAGCAAAAGTATAACAACCTCATCATGGGAAATAGCAGTAGCAGAGGTATAACAACCTCATCATCGGAAATAACAGTAGCAAAAGTATAACAACGTCATCATAGGAAATAACGGTAGCAAAAGAATAACAACCTCATCATGGGAAATAACAGTAGCAGAGGTATAACAACGTCATCATGGGAAATGACAGTAGCAGAGGTATAACAACCTCATCATCGGAAATAACAGTAGCAAAAGTATAACAACGTCATCATAGGAAATAACGGTAGCAAAAGTATAACAACGACATCATGGGAAATAACAGTAGCAAAAGTATAATGACGTCATCATGGGAAATAACAGTAGCAAAAATATAACAACGTCATCATCGGAAATAACAGTAGCAAAAGTATAACAACGTCATCATAGGAAATAACGGTAGCAAAAGTATAACAACCTCATCATGGGAAATAACAGTAGCAGAGGTATAACAACGTCATCATGGGAAATAACAGTAGCAGAGGTATAACAACCTCATCATGGGAAATAACAGTAGCAAAAGTATAACGACGTCATCATGGGAAATGCCCGTAGCAAAAGTATAATGAGGTCATCATGGGAAATAATAGAAAAAGTATAATGACGTCATCATGGGAAATAACAGTAGCAAAAGTATAACATACGGTGCCCTAATAACTCTTGTTTGTCCAGATTGAAGTGTGCAGAGGGTCTTAATGTGGGGGGAAACCAGAGTACCAAAGAATGCATGGTCAGGTGGGTGACCCAAGACCTGTGCTATCCACTACTTAACATGATCACCACCTAGAAATTAGTGATAGGTGACTATACAGTTATAATGTTGACTAGTGTTATAAAGATTGGGGTAGTGGTAACTGCATGCTTCCTTTTCAGAATGGATAAATGTTAATTGGAGAAAAAAAACAAAAAAACTCAAAACATTGACCAGGTTTTATTTTAAACAACATATCAATGCCGGACAAAAATATATTAAACACGAAAATTTGAGTGTTGTAGACACAAAACCTGTAGTGTTGTATAAAACTTGTACTATTGCAAACACATAACCTGCAGTACTGTAAACACAAAAACTATAATGTAAAGGCTAAACTTTTGGTATTTCAAACAATAAATTTATTTCAGGTAACACTTTATTTAATTCACAATAGAAGAGAGTTGCTAAATTATTTCCTGATCAATTAAACAAAATGCAGATCAATTTTTAAATTGTAGACTATAATGTCAGAGCTGGTACTTTATACATGGTCAGTTTGACTGGTTTACTACAGTTATAGAAGCTCAAAGTCCTGATGAAATAATTCCAATGTAAACATCATTACAATAGAAAAACACTCATGAGTTTTGCACTTAAAGTGGTAGAGTCACTAACACGATGACAATATTGACCAATTCTAAAGTTCTAATACAAATTAAATACAAACTTCATTTTAAACCAATTCTGAAACACGTTTTTCTGACTTATTAATCATCACTCTTGCTGGCCCTGATGGAAATGTGCAGAGGCTGATAATGTGAGAGGAAACCGCAGTACCCGGAAAAAAACTCATGTTGTCCAGGGGGTGACCCTTTTCACATCTGATTGAAGAATCAATCCGCGGCCATCTTGGCAAAAGGTAAGTGGATTATTCACTGCATCACACAACCAAAACTAAGTTATATACACCCTCTATTGATCATTAACTATCAAAATATTTGTTACCCTTTTACAATCATTTTCAAACACTTTAATTTTCAGATCGGTAATAACAAACATACATCAGAGACTAGGTAAATGTCGGAGCAAAACGTGCTACCATCTGTTCAGGTTCTATAATGACCGAGTTGTGAACACTGCACTGGCAAGGTGAGTATATATATAATGTACAATTACCCTATATCATGTTATTTATGCAAGATGCAAATATCACAAATTTGTTCCAAAAATAGTTCTGCAATTAACTGCTTTTAACTGCATGTTAACGCTATCACTCTAATTTGCAGAAATACTTTTTTGGTAATTAAATGTTTACAGTCCATTTTTGGCAAAATTCATCACTTCACAAATAAAGCACAAACTAGATACTCACGAAAAATACCCCGATATACAACATTATTATTGTTATTATTTTGCAAAAAAATACATTTTTAGGGGTCCTTGTCCAACTGCAAGCAACTCAATAGAAAATCCCCCTGTAGTTTTCCATAAATGCTACAGTAGCCTCCCCTTAGTTTGTTTTGGATATAGCTGTAATGTGACTTGGGGAACTACTGCTGATCTAGGTAGGTAGTTCAGTTGGCTAGAGCGATCGATTAGAGGTCAGAGTTTAAATCTTGGTCAAGCCATTGCCTTTTCATTCTCAGAACACAGTTTCTAACATTTTCTTAATCTTTATGATTTTTTCATTGTTATTCTGTAAGGTTTGGTTTACTGTTCAGATTTTTTTTACGTAAGCTATAGTCAGTAAAAATGTTTCTGTTCAATATTTGGAGTTTTTGCCAGTGGTACTGGGATTCTGTTCAATATCTGGAGTTTTTGCCAGTGGTACTGGGATCCTTAACTCAATTTTAAGAAAGGTTGCAAATATCAATAAAAGAAATAGAATTTATCCTTTTAAAATGTTCATTCAAGTTACTAAGTGTTTAGAATATATAAGTTAATTCAAACATGTCAAAGTAAATTCCCAATAAAAAAATCATCTTTTTGAGATGTCTCCAATTTTCTGTGATAAAATGAAATAATTTTATTTAAACACCAATTTGCAATATTTTGGAGATAAGAAAAGTAGGATATGTTTCATAAAAAATAATACAATATTTCATGAGTATTGAAAATAACTTGCTTTTTCTAAGTTTTCAGGTTTATGGATATTTAAGACAGGCTAAAAATACTTGGTAACAATATCGCTCTAGGTTTAGGTATTCATTGACTATCACATTCGTTTGCTATTCTTCAACTTCTTGTGACTTGATTTTGTGTAGATGAGCATTGTTTGAAATACTGCTATGGTATGTGAATTGATGACTTGCCTATAGAGATGAAGCTTTTCAGTTAAATCTATAACTTTATAACTATTAAGGGGGAGATATTTCTATATAATATATATTTGATAGCAGTGGAACGTTTCTATGTAATATTATGTAATGTTTAGAAAGTGAAGTTTCCTTGACTTCACATTATAGGCAAGATTAAAACATAATCTGGTATATAAAAACATCACCGATTCATTAACATATTATGTCCTCTATATATATGTAAAAACTTATAAATTAATTAATATGTGTCTCCTATACATGTATAAACAAAAATCATAAATACACAATGGTCTTCTTTTTGTCCATAATATGTAGATATATATATATATATATATTATATGTCTTTTCCGTATCAAAATAAAAGGTTAGAATTTAAACCATTAGATTCAATTATCATAAAAATGGGTATTAGTAGTTGTTTCCCCTAATTTGATTATTAATTTGATTATATGTGTTTGTACGTGTTCTAATGTCTATGTCTATGCTTGTACCACTGTCTGTTACTTTGTTTGGAGAGGGCTTAAATAGGCTATGCCTGCTGCCCAATCCATTTGTCCTTTGACAACAAAATTTATTGAAATGGTCTTCTATAAAAAAAAAAAAACATGATTTTTTTATTATGTCTCCTACGCAAGCAAAATCAATGATTTATCAATATATGTCTCCAATGTATATAATAAATTAACAAAAAGTATTTATTTCATTTATGTGTCTCCTATACCAAACATCACCAGTTCATAAATATAACTGTTTTCTTCTTCAAAACTTCACCAAATGTTTGACTACCACATACTTTTTTAAATCCTAATGGACTCTTTAACATGAATCTTCTACAATGCATAGAAATAAACCTTTCATTTCTCATGTTTTCAAAGTATACATTGGTGACAGTAATATTCAGATACAAGCAGCATTGTAGATTAACAAGGTTTCAATGAATCTATAACGAACGTCAGTCTCACAACGTTTCTTTACAGTGTACATAGTATGAAACCGAATTGGACTTTGTAGTAAAAGGGTTCTAAAGCATCCTATACAAGAACAACAAGAAACCAGTTGACAGTAACACTTTGTTATACAGGGATAACATACGACACCACTTCACCATAGTGGTGGTCGTATGGTTGGATAGGTACATTTACATACTACATTTTATATTCTGTACCTACTCAAACAGTATTTGAACTTTTCAAATACCCTGGAAAGTTACTTCAATATCAAAAATTCAGTAAACGAATTGATTTCATTTTTAAAATTGAAGAAGATAATAAAATTGTAATGCCAATTTAAAGGTTGGTACACGTGTTGGGAAAAATGTAAAACTAGTTATCGTATCTCAAATGGAAGAAAAATGTTTTTAAATAAAACTTTATTTGGTTTATCGTTTAAGCTACAATACAGATCAACTCCAATCAACGGTAAATTTATAAGAAAAAAAACATTTATTTTGTTAATGTGAACTTCAAATCAATATAATATACCTTGAGTTCATAAATAACCAGGATTCCTTTAAGATCTTAATTGTTATCTACAAAAAAAATCTCATTTTCATCACAGAATAATAACCAACAGTAAATATCATAGGGTTAAACTTTTTAAGTTCAGTTCTCAAACAAGAGGCCCACAGGGCCTGTAAAGCTCACATGGATAATAGGTAAGCAACCATGGGAAAATATTAACTATTTCTAAATATTGGCGTAGTTTCTCAGCAACACCGGTACCTGTCCCTCATTGATTCTTGCTGCCCTGCTGAACGTTCATGGAGTTAAAACATTTACCTTAATTTCTCCTATTGGGCTTTTTGCTCTCAGAGGAACACATCGTCCATTTATACAAAATTGATTCTAATTTGCTTAAGGATGCTCTACACCAAATTTGGATAAAATCAGTTAATTGGTACGGAAAGAGAAGGATGTTAAACATTAAAATATCCCTACAATGCCCCTATTGGACCCTGTCTCTCTACCACTTGAGGGGTGGCACCCTCCATTTATACAAATGGAATCCCCTTTGCCCAAGGATGTTCTCCACAAAAATTTGGTTAAAACTCTAATATTCATTAGGGAAGAGAAGGATTTTAAACATTTCTAATTATGTTCTTATTAAACCCAATCACTCTGCCCGAAGGTGGACCACATCCTCCGTTTTTATAAAAGGGAGTCCCCTTTGCCAAAGGGTGCTTTGGTCCAGAAAATCCACTGAGCCATTCAGGAATAGTCGTGTTTTAAACAATTTGTTTTACTGATGGACGATGGACTCTGCACCACAGCATAAGCTCACCAGTCCTTAAAGGACTAGGTGAGCTAAAAATTGAGTCGACATTTGTAAGGAATAAAAGAGAAAAAAACATCAGTTAACATGAACATGACACGATAAATTATCTAGAGAATCATATCATATGGTTTTGGTTCATTGCAATGAATATTGTTATCGTAATCACTTAAATATCAATAATACTATAAACTAAGTACCGTGTTACAGTACAGTACAGTACAAAACAGTAAAAACCTTAAAGAATTTATAAAAAAGTTTGAAGAACTGTCATGAATAAATATGTTGAATTGTTCAAAAAGTGAATTTTAAAGTATTGCTTAGGCGAAGATGTCTGCATGTCTGCCCAGCCCCATCTGTTGTGAACATGCATTTTTATCAAAACCAGTTGCAGACACCAACTGATATGATGTGTGATTCAAGTCTTAACATGAAACTGGTGATCCATATAAAAAGTGCTTCTAGAGAAAAAGTGGAATAATAAATTGTCTGTCCTAATAGATATTGACATTATAATGGATTGTCGCCTGTCCTCCTCCGTACCAGTGGTTTCCGTGGTGATTGATCTACTGGGCTGGTCACCTCACCATTTTTGGTTTCTGTTGCGGGACTAACACGCCCCGCAATGAAATAATAGTCTTTAAACTCCAAGTATCCACTCAGATGGTATGCCATGTTAGTGTATGCTATCACATACTCACAGGCAGAAAAATAGCTGAAGGCTGCAATCAAACAATGGTTACCTATAGATAAGGAATAATTTCTATGAATAGATCTTAAAATATATATGTGAGAACATTTAATTTACAGATGAAGTAAGTAAACTGATATGAATTTGTTGACAAAATGGCAATGGTTAATCTATAAATAGCAACAGTGACCTTGGCGTTAACCTTGGGACATCCTCCATTTTATATTATAGACATTAAATTCTCTTTGCCCAAAGATGCTCTAGAACAAGTTTGGTTAAAATCCCTTCACAGGTACAAAAGGAGAAGGATCTTTGATGTTTTCCTCTATTTCCCCTAATGAACTCCACCCATTTGCTGCCCCTCTTCCCTCAGGGGGGCCACACACTCTGTTTATACAAACTTAAGAAAAGTCAAACATGACCAAAGATGCTCTAGACCAAATTTGGTCAAAATCCTTCTATTGGTTGAGAAGAAGAAGATTTTTCAAGATTTACCTATTTTCCCCTATTGGAATTATCAAAGTTTTATTTTGTAAGATAAAGAAGAGATTTGGCCGGGACCGGAGAAATACTTCGAGATAAATGGAGTCTTTGAATTAAAAGAGTTCCAGATAATGAGGTTCAACTGTATTTGAGGTCAAGGTCAAAGATCCAATCAAGGTCACAGTGACTTTGTTTTAGGATGCAACACACCACCCATGTTGTACCTATATAAAAAGCTTGATGCCCCTTACATGGTTCAGTGGCTGAGACATGCTCTGGATATCTGAACTAAATATTTGAGGTCAAGGTCAAATTGAAGTCACAAAGACCTCATATTAGGATGCCACATACTGCCTTCCCACTGTGTACTTAGTACATACATCAAAGCAGAGGTATAATGAATCATGATGCAAGGAGATGCTATGGGATGGCGCAGCATAGGTAACATTATATGTCCCCCATTTAAATGAGAAGGGGTGCTTAAAGGGAATAGTTAAACAATACAATTTCAATAATATGATGACTTTAAGAAATAATATCCCCTTACAATGCAATGGTTAGAAGAAATGATGCCAATTGCTACCTTCCACACCCCTCCTCCCCTCCTTCACCACTGTACATAACAAAGTTTACCATATTGCTATGTGAATTAAACTTAGATGATAACAAAGTTTTCAGAAAGTAATATTGGCGCTCTAGCTGTGTTTGTTTTAGGCAGATTATACTTTACATGATCAACCAACTTACCAAATGGAATGCAGAAAAACCTGTGTCTGACAAAGAAAATAAGAAGTCCGCCAGTCGCTGATATAATAGCAATAAACATCCACTTCTTTATTTTATAGGATAACTGTTCCTGTAAATACACAAAAACACTATATCACAAGCCGACCAATCAGAGAGCAGGTTTAAGATATGTCTATATCAGAGAGCAGGTTTAGGGGATAGATTATCTGTTCATGAAAACCATATCTTTATAAAGAAGCTATCATATGGTAGAATTTCTGAAGTAAAATTCTGGTAATAGTCGATAAAATGTTTCATGAGTAATTCTTCATAGATGTGATTTCTGAGTTAGCTCCTTCAGGTTGTCCCTCCCCCATGGTACAGACCCGTACACGTTCGCTGTTCCACTTTCAGCGTACCGCTCGCGTAGCATTTCCGTACCGTTTGCGTAGCACTTGCGTATAACTTGCGTAGCATTTCCGTAGTACTTCCGTACCATTACCGTAGCATTTCCGTAGCACTTGTGTAGCGTTTCCTTAGCACTTCCTAAGCATAGCATATTTGTCGAAACGAATTGTAAAAAAAAATCATTATAAACCGCATTACGTGAAAAATATTCCAACTATCATAAAAGTCTGAAGGAAAACCCCCGCACAAAAATGACGGTTTACACATACATGGACGTAACAGCCCTCCTCCCATGGGCCTACTGTGTGTTCCCCACACCAGCAGCTATATATATATAGGCCTTAGGGGTATTTAAATAACAGGCATACAGCTGCTGGCCTTGTGGTAATGACCTGTCCCTTGTTTAAGGTATAAACAACTTTAGTGTCCGTTATAAAGGTTGTAAGGGCAACATGACCACCCGCTGACAGATACATTTCTTTCAATATGATATCTATATACCTGAGAATCTAGGCAGTGATAATGCATTGACCATTCACCTGTGGTCACATTGGATTCTGATGTGCTGTACCTGATCAAGGTCATATTCTGTGATTTCAAGGCAATTTAGTCCATGTCAATTAATCCAGTTCATTGTCTATCTGTATACAGGTAAATCAGTTCAAGGTAAAAACCTAGAAGAATGTGCAGAATAAAATAGAATATTCTCAAAAGCAAATTTTTATAGATATATTTACGATCATTTTAATCTACAGAACTCCCAGCGTAAACCCATACAAAAAGAATATTTGAAAGAAATAAAAAAAAAAAATCTCTTCATAACTTAAAATTAGAAAAAGGGCGATATCAAAACATTGAATTGTCGAGTGTGTAATGTTAGTAATTTAGATGATGTTGAAGATCTAGTCATTCTGATTTGTGAGCAATTGTTTTGAAAACTTATTATATTAAAAAGCCAAGCATATTTAAAATGAAAGGATTATTGAGTGTGATTAATACAAAAGAAATAACGAACTTATGGAAACATATAAAATTTGCAAATTCGAGAGGAACCTAATTATTATAAATAGGTATCACTGAGAATCACTTAAGAGCGAAAAAATCAATTCTACGACTTAATCTACCTTATTATACCAGTAAACTTCAATTAGCATTGAATTTTACAAAACACAATCTAAATCATAAATTCATGACCGAACTTAATGACGTACCAGCTAAATAATCTATGAATGGCTAACTTAATGATGTACAATCTAAATCATATTTGCAT
>NW_018408819.1:204546-210570 GCF_002113885.1 Mizuhopecten yessoensis | reverse complement strand
TTTGGGGTGGGGATCTCAACCATTTCAAAGTTATGACCCAGGGGTTAAGTCTGCAAGGGTGGGGCAGACCCTGGGGTCAATTCTAATATCATGACTGCAATCGTCTCTTTTTGCTCAGCATTTGTATTTATAGTTTTGGGGTGGGGATCTCAACCATTTCAAAGTTATGACCCAGGGGTTAAGTCTGCAAGGGTGGGGCAGACCCTGGGGTCAATTCTAATATCATGACTGCATTCGTCTTTTTATGCCCAACAATTGTATATATAGTTTTGGGGTGGGGATCTAAACCATTTTGATGTTATGACCCAGGGGTTAATCTCCAAGGGTGGGGCACTCACCAAGGCCATCCTGGAAGCATATGTGCAATCAACTCTTTATACTCAGCAATTGTATATACCGTTATAGGGTGGGGCTCTCAACTGTTTCCAAGCTGTGACTTACAAACTAGGTCCCTAAGGGTTCGGTCAGACCCCAGGGTGTATTCTGATATCATGACTGCATTCGTCTTTTTATGCCCCGCATTTGTATATATAGTTTTGGGGTGGGGATCTCAACAGTTTTAAAGTTATGGCCCATTGACCTTCTCTCCAAGGGTGGGGCCCTCACCAAGGCCATCCTGGAAGCATATGTGCAATCAACTCTTTATACTCAGCAATTCTATATACCGTTATAGGGGGGGGCTCTCAACTGTTTCCAAGCTGTGACTAACAAACTAGGTCCCTAGGAGTTCGGTCAGACCCCTGGGTCTATTCTGATATCATGACTGCAGTCGTCTTTTTATGCCCCGCATTTATATATATAGTTTTGGGGGGGGGGTCTCAACAGTTTTAAAGTTATGGCCCAGGGACCATGTCTCCAAGTTTGGGGCCAGACCCTATAGCCATCCTGGAAGCAAATGTGCATTCTTCTCTTTATACTCAGCAATTGTATATACCGGGTGGGGCTCTCAACTGTTTCCGAGCTGTGACTTACAAACTAGGTCCCTAAGGGTTCGGTCAGACCCCAGGGTCTAATCTGTTATCATGACTGCATTTGTCTTTTTATGCCCCGCATTTATATATATAGTTTTGGGGGGGGGGTCTCAACAGTTTTAAAGTTATGGACCAGGGACCATGTCTCCAAGTTTGGGGCCAGACCCTATAGCCATCCTGGAAGCAAATGTGCATTCTTCTCTTTATACTCAGCAATTATATATATGGTTATATGGCGGGGATCTCAACCATTTCAAAGTTATGACCCAGGGGTTAATCTCCAAGGGTGGGGCACTCACCAAGGCCATCCTGGAAGCATATGTGCAATCAACTCTTTATACTCAGCAATTGTATATACCGGGTGGGGCTCTCAACTGTTTCCGAGCTGTGACTTACAAACTAGGTCCCTAAGGGTTCGGTCAGACCCCAGGGTCTATTCTGTTATCATGACTGCATTTGTCTTTTTATGCCCCGCATTTGTATATTTAGTTTTTGGGGGGGGGTCTCAACAGTTTTAAAGATATGGCCCAGGGGCCATGTCTCCAAGGGTGGGGCCAGACCCTATAGCCATCCTGGAAGCAAATGTGCATTCTTCTCTTTATACTCAGCAATTGTATATACCGTTATAGGGGGGGGCTCTCAACTGTTTCCGAGCTGTGACTTACAAACTAGGTCCCTAAGGGTTCGGTCAGACCCCAGGGTGTATTCTGATATCATGCCTGCATTCGTCTTTTTATGCCCCGCATTTATATATATAGTTTTGGGGTGGGGATCTAAACAGTTTTAAAGTTATGGACCAGGGACCATGTCTCCAAGTTTGGGGCCAGACCCTATAGCCATCCTGGAAGCAAATGTGCATTCTTCTCTTTATACTCAGCAATTATATATATGGTTATATGGTGGGGATCTCAACGATTTCTAAGTAATAAAACTTTTTTTGGCCCCCCCCCTTAGCCCGGGGGGGCAGCCCCACCATTTGTACAATTTTGAATCCCTGCCTCCCATGAATGTTACAGACCAAATATGATCAGTAGAAGTCGTTTTATAGCAATATAGCCAAATTGCACCCTTTTTGGCCCCGCCCTCAGCCCCACCATATGTATAATTTTGAATCCCCACCACCTAGGGATGCTTCCAGTCAAATATGGTTGATATCGACTTCTTAGTTTCAGAGAAGAAGTCGCTTAAAACAATATAGCCAAATTGACCCCTTTTGGTCCCGCCCCTCAGCCCCCTGGGGGGTCAGCCCAACCTTTTGTACAATTTTGAATTTCGACCACCTAGGGATGCTTCTAGTCAAATATGGTTAATATCCATCTCTCAGTTCCAGAGAAGAAGTCGCTGAAAGCAGTATAGCCAAATTGTCCCCTTTTTGCCCCGCCCCTCAGCCCCCTGGGGGGTCAGCCCCATCATTTGTACAATTTTGAATCACCACCACCTAGGGATGCTTCCAGTCAAATATGGTTGATATCCACTTCTTAGTTCCAGAGAAGAAGTCGCTTAAAGCAACATAGCCAAATTGACCCCTTTTGGCACCGCCCCTCAGCCCCCTGGGGGTCAGCTCCACCATTTTTACAATTTTGAATCCCCACCACCTAGGGATGTTTCCAGTTAAATTTAGTTGATATCCACTTCTTAGTTCCAGAGAAGTCGCTTAAAGCAACATAGCCAAATTGACCCCTTTTGGCCCCGCCCCTCAGCCCCCTGGGGGGTCAGCCCAACCTTTTGTACAATTTTGAATCCCTACCACCTAGGGATGCTTCCAGTCGAATTTAGTTGAATTTCAATCAGTGGTTAAGAAGAAGAAGTCGTTTAAAGAAATTGTTGACGTACGGAAGGACGGACGGACGACGGACGCAACGGTATGGCATAAGCTCACCTTAGTCCTTCGGACCAGGTGAGCTAATAAACCCCTCCCCTACCTACACCCTTTTACTTTGCTCTACTCTACCATGACTAATTGCCCCTGGACCCTCATCAGGAAGCTATTGCCCTAAGCCCACACCCTCCTTGATCCACGCCTGTTTAGGTACAAACGTACATGTACAAACGGAGAAATACATATTGTAGATATATTGAAGTTTGACTTGGGCTCAGTCCCTATGTTATCTGACATCAGACCCCTATCCCCTCTGTAGTACACCCCCCTCAGGGTGTGCCAGACAGTCATAGTTTCTCCAGTACCAGGATTCAGCCAGGTAAGATTTACCTGTAGAAAAGTCAGTATAGATACCTACATTTTTATGATCGAAAAAGAAAACCTATATTCTTATTAATACTAGAGGTACATATCATGAATGTAAAAATTACATATATGTAGTACATATTATTTTTCTTATTCATAATAGTTTCCTACATGCACAAGCTTGCCTTTCAAACTGAAAAAATATAAATAATAACTCCCGTAACAATAAACATGTACAATCAGGGATGTGTAGTGGACCACTACACATCCCTGATTTTCATAATAAAATAAAAGATGTATAACGAAAAAAACTGTTTATCTGTGAATGAAATTTAATTTATAGACATAGTATAACTTGTATACATTTCAAATCTCCGATGCATGTATTTGCATGTACTAATAATTAAGCACATCATCGGTCTCCAAATCCTACGAAAAATCTAAAAGTGTATGGAAGTATTAAAGGGACATCACGTGAAAAGCCATATTTTTTTTAATGAATGTATGTATTGTATGCACTTCCACTTATGTTACCACGCTATCCCCATATTCATAGTCTGTTCCAAATGTCCAGTTTGACCACTTGAATTGTTCGGGAAAGCCCTGCTAAAAATAGCGCCGATAACGTCACCTGACTCGGCAGTAAACACAAGTGGTGCGAGCGAGATGAAACGGTTACCGAAGGGGCCCCCAGAGAGGGGCCGTCAGGCAACTGCAACTTCTTACCGCACTATGAAACCAAGTTATAGGATTTCTAAGTCCGTATTCAAACTAATTGAACAGTAATTATTCATCATTAGAAGTTAATTGCACACTTGCCAATATTCAGAATTTAAATTTATTTAGCTTTAAACATGAATTTGTTGCCAATAAAATTAAACAAGGGATGGGGCACAAGTTTTTACAATTTATCACAGCCTTCTCCCATCATACATTTACAACTAAATGTCAACAATGATAATAGGCATAAACATAAAGTAGATATATTTAAATATATATTGAATTTAGTACCAGAATGTGGCCGGTACAGATGGTACGTGGCTAAACACCTTCCGTACACCAAGGGACAAACCTTTCTGATCTTTTTTTATATGTTGCCGGGGCAGAGGAGGCCGGGTATTCATATTAGTACTAATTTAAATCTTGCATGTAAAAACAAAAATAATTGTTTAATTCAGCAATATAATTAAATCATACCATTTTATTGAACCTGGTAATATTATAAATTATGTAAATCCATGGACTTCGATAACACGTATCTCGGTGACCCAGAAAATACGCCGTGGGCCATCACAACAGTTATATCCCTTGGAGGGCCTCATGGAAAAATCAAACTAACCAGTCACTTATCCCTTCCTTTCGCATAAACCACTGTATAATTATAGAAACACAAAGTAAACTCTCTCCAATACATGCCCATTAACATATTGAACTAAGTTCATCTGTGTTCAAACTCAGACAAAGATACTAGCGAGCTTAATAGTTTTAGATATTTATTCATAACATAAACAGCGCTAGCATTTCTGTCGATTCCATTTCAGCTTAACCGGCTATCCGGAAGAATACATGCACCGTACTAACTGCTACGGCAGTTATTTTCTCCTTTGAATACTGCCCACCTGCAATAATGATTCCGTAACGTACTCCTTGCGCTATCTTTTGACCATTTGGCAACTTTTCGTTTCGTAGCTGACACGGTACAACACTTTTCTTTCGCTTACTTCACACGGCCAGTCATTTTGTTTACAAAGAAATGGTGTGCTATGCGCATGCGCTAGTAGAGGGAAATCCCTGAACAAAACGTTGGTCAGACAGGTAGAAATACCAATGATTTTCTTAAATTTAATCATTTTTATGAATCTATTTCAGCCAAATCCGATTGTTATTTTCCATAAGGAGTCTCATTTGATATGTTCAGGTAGTATTTGAAAAAAAGACAAAAAATAAAGTTACTTCACCGTGATGCCCCTTTAAAGACGATATAAAAAATAGAAACGTAACAAGTTTACTTACTATCAATATTAATTAGTCGTTTATTCGGTAAGCAGGTGGAAATACTTCTGACCATAACTTATTATTATCTGTGTGTCGCGTTGATCTGTTAGCGTACGTCAGGTCTTTGTGATGGATATATTATATGTACCAATATTTGATCGACCTTTATCTTTATAAATCACGAGACATTTCTTTTTGTTTCACACTCAGCTATTATGCAAACGAAATGGCAAAATTTAAATCATTCTTATGTGCCTCGATCCTCGTAACCTAGTGTACTGACGGGTACGTTTCCTCCTATACATTGTGGGTATGTTTGTTTCGTTTTAGATATTTTATATGCTTCCGCTTTTTATGAAAACCTGTTCTTGTCACCACAAACGAATCATCGTTTGTAAGCGTCATCCGTAGCACTTCCGTACCGTTTGCGTAACACTTCCGTACCGTTTGCGTAGCACTTGCGTACCATTTCCATACCGTTTGCGTAGCATTTGCCTAGCATTTCCATACCATTTGCGTAGCACTTCCGTACCGTTTGCATAGCACTTCTGTACCGTTTGCGTCCAAGGTGGAACAGCGAACGTGTACGGGTCTGTATGATTTCTCTGTCCCTCCCCCGTGGTATGATTTCTCTGTCCCTCCCCCATTGTATGATGTCTCTGTCCCTCCCCCATGGTATGATGTCTCTTTCCCTCTCCCATGTTATGATTTATCTGTCCCTCACCCATGTTATGATTTCTCTGTCCCTCCCCCATGGTATGATGTCTCTGTCCCTCCCCCATGGTATGATGTCTCTGTCCCTCCCCCATGGTATGATGTCTCTTTCCCTCTCCCATGTTATGATTTCTCTGTCCCTCACCCATGTTATGATTT
>NW_018408819.1:196995-203403 GCF_002113885.1 Mizuhopecten yessoensis | reverse complement strand
CCCATGTTATGATTTCTCTGTCCCTCCCCCATGTTATGATTTCTCTGTCCCTCCCTCATGGTATGATTTCTCTGTCCCTCCCCCGTGGTATGATGTCTCTGTCCCTCCCCCATGTTATGATTTCTCTGTCCCTTCCCCATGGTATGATTTCTGTCCCTCCCCCATGGCATGATTTCTCTGTCCCTCCCCCATGGCATGATTTCTCTGTCCCTCCCCCATGGTATGATTTCTCTGTCCCTCCCCCATGGTATGATTTCTCTGTCCCTCCCCCATGGGGTAGTCCTGGTCACTACTGGGAATATAGGGAGACCATGCATACACAGATCATAAATATAACATTAAGATGTTTAACTGCAGTCAAATTTTCATATTGCAATTCGTTTGATTTAAATGAAACTCTTCTTTTATAATAATATTACTATAACAGTCAGCAGCTTAAAATTCCACAGCAAAAATTTGACACTGAAGTAAAATTTCTTCTCATACATGAATTATACTTACTGAAGCGGACATGGTTGCATCCCTTGACCACCGATAGATGATGGTATTAAGTAGCATGTAGCAGTTACAGGCTACCATAAACACTATGAAGATCTTCTCATGGAGGGCTGCAAATAACAAAGGTTATAAAAGCTTCACCAAACACTATGATTTGAAAATAGAAAACTCCATTCCAGAATAATATTCTAACAAAAACATTACCATCTTTGTCTGTTTCTTATTGCTTCCTGGAATCAAATTCTGATAATCCCATCTAATTCCACTGACTGTCATTCCTATTCCATTTAAGTTCCCTCTTGCAAAAGAAATCAACTTTCCCTCAATACTTCTGATATGGGCACAATGTGCCAAGCCTGATTTAAAATGCTGCAATTTGCCCCTTACCCAAGGCAGCAGTGTATCAGGCTTAATATAATTTAGCCACAATGTAAAAGGTCCTTCAACCTAGCCTATATGTGCTTGGCCTATTGACAACCTAGCCCTATATGTGCTGGGCATATTGACAACCTACCCCTATATGTATTGGGCCTAACGACAACCTAGCCCTATATGTGCTGGGCCTATTGACAACCTAGCCCTATATGTGTTGGACCTATTGACAACCTAGCCTATATGTGCTGGGCGTATTGACAACCTAGCCCTATATGTGTTGGACCTATTGACAACCTAGCCCTATATGTGCTGGGCGTATTGACAACCCAGCCCTATATGTGCTGGGCCTATTGACAACCTAGCCCTATATGTGCTGGGCCTATTGACAACCTAGCCCTATATGTGCTGGGCCTATTGACAACCTAGCCCTATATGTGCTGGGCCTATTGACAACCTAGCCCTATATGTGCTGGGCCTATTGACAACCTAGCCCTATATGTGCTGGGCCTATTGACAACCTAGCCCTATATGTGCTGGGCCTATTGACAACCTAGCCCTATATGTGCTGGGCCTATTGACAACCTAGCCCTATATGTGCTGGGCCTATTGACAACCTAGCCCTATATGTGCTGGGCCTATTGACAACCTAGCCCTATATGTGCTGGGCCTATTGACAACCTAGCCCTATATGTGCTGGACCTATTGACAACCTAGCCCTATATGTGTTGGATCTATTGACAACCTAGCCTATATGTGCTGGGCATATTGACAACCTAGCCCTATATGTGTTGGACCTATTGACAACCTAGCCTATATGTGCTGGGCGTATTGACAACCCAGCCCTATATGTGCTGGGCCTATTGACAACCTAGCCCTATATGTGCTGGGCCTATTGACAACCTAGCCCTATATGTGCTGGGCCTATTGACAACCTAGCCCTATATGTGTTGGACCTATTGACAACCTAGCCCTATATGTGCTGGGCTTATTGACATGGTTGCAGCAAAACGACAATTGTCAATAAAGTAGAACAGAGGATAAACTTAGCCACAGTTTTGTGAACCCCTTAAACTTAGCCACAGTGTGCAGGGCCTATACCATTAACAAAGCCACAGGATATATTTACCAGTCCTATTGACACACTTAGACACACTACGCCTGGCCAAATAACATGGCTGCAGTGTGTCCTTATCAGGCCTATTTACAAAGCCTTTATGTACATGTGCCAAGTATGATCACACAGCTGAAGGTACCAGGCCTATTACCATCGAAACAATGAGCTAGGCAAACAATATCATGACCACAGATCTAGAGTAATGGGTCCATAACTCTAATGATGACTGCAATACAATGAGCCTAACAACACATGGCCACAGTGTTCTGGGTCTAGATCTATTACCATAGCACCAGTAAGTTGGAACTACTAACATGGCCACAGAGTTCTGGGTCTATTACCATAGCACCAGTAAGCTGGAACTACTAACATGGCCACTGTGTTCTGGGTTTATTACCATAGCCACAGTAAGCTGGAACTACTAACATGGCCACAGTGTTCTGGGTCTATTACCATAGCACCAGTAGGCTGGAACTACTAACATGGCCACAGTGTTCTGGGTCTATTACCATAGCACCAGTAGGCTGGAACTACTAACATGGCCACTGTGTTCTGGGTCTATTACCATAGCACCAGTAAGCTGGAACTACTAACATGGCCACTGTGTTCTGGGTCTATTACCATAGCACCAGTAAGCTGGAACTACTAACATGGCCACAGTGTTCTGGGTCTATTACCATAGCACCAGTAAGCTGGAACTACTAACATGGCCACAGTGTTCTGGGTCTATTACCATAGCACCAGTAAGCTGGAACTACTAACATGGCCACAGTGTTCTGGGTCTATTACCATAGCACCAGTAAGCTGGAACTACTAACATGGCCACAGTGTTCTGGGTCTATTACCATAGCACCAGTAAGCTGGAACTACTAACATGGCCACAGTGTTCTGGGTCTATTACCATAGCACCAGTAAGCTGGAACTACTAACATGGCCACAGTGTTCTGGGTCTATTACCATAGCACCAGTAAGCTGGAACTACTAACATGGCCACAGTGTTCTGGGTCTATTACCATAGCACCAGTAAGCTGGAACTACTAACATGGCCACAGTGTTCTGGGTCTATTACCATAGCACCAGTAAGCTGGAACTACTAACATGGCCACAGTGTTCTGGGTCTATTACCATAGCACCAGTAAGCTGGAACTACTAACATGGCCACAGTGTTCTGGGTCTATTACCATAGCACCAGTAAGCTGGAACTACTAACATGGCCACAGTGTTCTGGGTCTATTACCATAGCACCAGTAAGCTGGAACTACTAACATGGCCACAGTGTTCTGGGTCTATTACCATAGCACCAGTAAGCTGGAACTACTAACATGGCCACAGTGTTCTGGGTCTATTACCATAGCACCAGTAAGCTGGAACTACTAACATGGCCACAGTGTTCTGGGTCTATTACCATAGCACCAGTAAGCTGGAACTACTAACATGGCCACAGTGTTCTGGGTCTATTACCATAGCACCAGTAAGCTGGAACTACTAACATGGCCACTGTGTTCTGGGTCTATCACCATAGCACCAGTAGGCTGGAACTACTAACATGGCCACAGAGTTCTGGGTGTATTACCATAGCACCAGTAAGCTGGAACTACTAACATGGCCACTGTGTTCTGGGTCTATTACCATAGGAACAGTAAGCTGGAACTACTAACATGGCCACAGTGTTCTGGGTGTATTACCATAGCACCAGTAAGCTGGAACTACCAACATGGCCACCGTGTTCTGGGTCTATTACCATATCACCAGTAAGCTGGAACTACTAACATGGCCACCGTGTTTTGGGTCTATTACCATAGCACCAGCAAGCTGGAACTACTAACATGGCCACTGTGTTCTGGGTCTATTACCATAGCACCAGTAGGCTGGAACTACTAACAAGGCCACAGTGTTCTGGGTCTATTACCATAGCACCAGTAAGTTGGAACTACTAACATGGCCACAGAGTTCTGGGTCTATTACCATAGCACCAGTAAGCTGGAACTACTAACATGGCCACAGGGTTCTGGGGCTATTACCATAGCACCAGTAAGCTGGAACTACTAACAAGGCCACAATGTTAGGGTAAGGGTCTATTATGTATACCATAACCACAATGTGCTTGGCCTCAATCACACAGGTCGTAGGTTCTGGGTCTATTTTCTTTGCCACAATGTACAGAGCAGCTAATGAAATGGCTGCAGTGTGCCAGGCCTATTAACATAGGTCAGTGTGCCAGGCCTATTAACATAGCAGTTGGCAGAGTCTATTAACATAGGTCAGTGTGCCAGCCTTATGCCCTTATCATTGGTATTAATGGTAACAGATTTATGAGCATTAATCAGAAGTAAGATAAGCATCATTTAAGATATGAAAGGACTGAAATGATAGATGTGAAAACTAAACAAGAGGCCCATAGGCCTTAACGGTCACCTGATATATTTATACAGAGAGTTTTTAACACGAACAGAAATATTATTCAAAGTGACAAAAAACAATAAAACCACCTTTGGCTCAAAATTTTCATAGTATCAAACTGTCAACTCAGGGTTATAATTCCAATCAAGTTATTAACATGTAATATTCAAAGTATCATTTGCCATTATAAACCATAATAAATTTTGCCCCCCCCCCCCTCCTTCCCCAGGGGGTAAACTTGAGACCCTAGGGCCATAAACGTTAAGACCCTTCCATCTATGAATAGTGTTTGATTCTACCATATCTGGGTCTTTGAGAAGAAGATTTTAGAAATTTCAGTCAATTCAACCATTTTTGGCCCCACCCATTAGCCCCGGCCGGGGGTTCAGTCAGGGCTTTTATGTGCATACTATCAAACTGCTACCCAATACTGATAATGCTAACCTCAATTGAATTAACTCCAATGGAAATTAAACAAATGTTGGTCCAAAATGTGATTTCCCTATATAAACTATAGTAAAGTTTACCCCCTCCCCAGAGGGAAACGTGAGACCCCAGGGTCATAAAATTCACAATTTTGGTAGAGCACCTTCAGACCCTTCCATCTATGAAGAGTGTTTGATTCTACCATATCTGGGTCTTGAGAAGAAGTTTTTTAAATTTCAGTCAATTCGACCCTTTTTGGTCCCACCAATCAGCCCCGGGGGGTCAGTCAGGGCTTTTATGTGCATACTATCAAACTGCTACCCAATACTGATAATGCTAACCTAAATTGAATTAACTCCAATGGCAATTAAACAAATGTTAGTCCAAAATGTGGTTTCCCTATATAAACTATAGTAAAGTTTACCCCCTCCCCAGGGGGAAATGTGAGACCCAAGGGTCATGAAATTCACAATTTTGGTAAAACACTTTAAGACCCTTCCATCTATGAAGAGTGTTTGATTCTACCATATCTGGGTCTTGAGAAGAAGTTTTTTAAATTTCAGTCAATTCAACCCTTTTTGGCCCCACCCATCAGCCCCTGGGGGTCAGTCAGGGCTCATATGTGCATACTATCAAACTGCTACCCAATACTGATAATGCTAACCTAAATTGAATTACTTCCAATGGAAATTAAACAAATGTTGGTCCAAAATGTGATTTCCCTATATAAACTATAGTAAAGTTTACCCCCTCCCCAGGGGGAAACGTGAGATCCCAGGGTCAAGAAATTCACAATTTTGGTAAAGCACCTTAAGATCCTTCCATCTATGAAGAGTATTTGATTCTACCATATCTTGGTCTTGAGAAGAAGATTTTTGAAATTTCAGTCAATTTGACCCTTTTAGGCCCCACCCCTCAGGCCCCTGGGGGCAGGGGACCAAACCGGCCACTATTTTTGTTGACCTTTGGCCATGGAAGGTTTCTGCAGAATTTCATTGAAATTCATGTTCCGGGTTTTGGAGAAGAAGTCGAAAATGTAAATTGTTTACGGACGCACGACGGACGACGGATGACGCCGGACAAAAGGCAATCGCAATATAGGTCACTTGAGTCTTTGTCTCAGGTGACCTAAAAAGATTAACAAGAGCTGTAGGAGAACAGCATAGCTCATCTATTATAATTATTTTTGTAAAATGTGCTAATAGAATTTGGGCCATTACATGATATCCCATCTTAGATAATAGATCAGGAAATTAGAACTACATTGTTGATGGCAAACTCCTGCTATCCCCCACAAAGTAACCCCTAACACCCTCCCTAATACCCTCGATTACCATATATGCAAAAATAAATTACTGTAAAATGTAGAAGTCATGGTTACGTTTGATTTGATATGCTTAAAGACTATATCAAAAAAACATTGACCACCATGACTCCACTTCTCTGGCCCAGTCCCTAGGGGTCATATCAAAATTCTGAAAGTTTAGTGCACTTCCCCATACATATATCTACCCTGTCTAAAAGTTTCAAGTTCCTGCTTCAAACAGTGTAGTAAAAGAAGTTATTTTACCCCTTATCCCTCAAGTACCCCCCCC
>NW_018408819.1:165615-196411 GCF_002113885.1 Mizuhopecten yessoensis | reverse complement strand
TACCCCCCCCCCCCCCCCCACCATTCTTCAAACAGACGAGCTAAAAAGTACAATTTAACACATACGATAGTTCTCTTTGTTGGAGATGTAGGTGACTGCGACCAGACAAGAGTTTTCTATGGTGTACAGCCAGAAGTTGAGGCGGAGCAGGTTGAGGTATAGTCTATGATACTGGGGACTGATCAATCGTAGGCGTTCCTTGTAGTGATTGTAGTACATGATGCCAACAGCAAACCTGGGTGTGGAGTGCAGTCCGATACAAATGCGCCACACATAGGCCTGGGGCAGGATTCCTGTGATAGCACTGATCGACGGTATCACATTAGTGGCCTATAAACAAAATAAAAAGTTTTACGACATTGTTCAAAGTAGTACTAGATGCCATCGAATCATAACAGGTGGATAGACATTAGCTGCTATTTTCTTGGCCATTCTAATTAGTAATGATGTCAGAAAGCTGTTTTAACATTTAGCTTTCTAGAATAACAATTGTCATTTTCCATATGTAAGATTGTCTAGGTGCCACGTAAAGATTGTATCTTATGTGTTGTTTCAACTTTAACTACAGCACTTGTCCATACAATTCTGAAGGGAAACCAGTGGTTTTATTGATGTTATTTTCTATTTCTGGTACAAATATGTAATATTTATTGCAGACATTTTCCTGCTGGGTCCAGATGTTACTGTTGTCTGTATTTAAGGCCCAGAAGGCTGTCTACTTTGACAATTGATTAGCTCAATAATTACAGGTGAAACTCTCCACCATATGCTTTGTGCTATGGAGATTGATCCCTAGAGTGATAAATGAGAAACTTGGCATCGTGTTGCCATCATTTATTGATAGCAGGATCATAGATGTGTAGCCCCAGTTGCTCAAGTAGAAACACACATCTCCATGTCATAGAAAACTGCCAAATCCAAGTCCTTCATTGATATTCTTAGAGTTTATATATAATGTTTGTATTGTGTCCTATCAATTCTTATATATTATATACTGTTTGTATTGCGTGTCTATCAATTCTTATAAATTCTGTTTGTATTGTGTGTCTATAAATTATTTTATATACTGTTTGTATTGTATGTCTATCAATTTTTATATATTCTGTTTGTATTGTGTGTCTATAAATTCTTATATATTATATACTGTTTGTATTCTGTGTCTATCAATACTTATATATTCTGTTTGTATTCTGTGTCTATCAATTCTTATATATTATATACTGTTTGTATTGTGTGTCTATCAATACTTATATATTCTGTTTGTATTGTGTGTCTATCAATTCTTATATATACTGTTTGTATTGTGTGTCTATAAATTATTAAATATTCTNTGTGTGTCTATAAATTCTTATATATTCTGTTTGAATTGTGTGTCTATAAATTATTTTATATACTGTTTGTATTGTGTGTCTATAACTTATTATATATTCTGTTTGTATTGTATGTCTATCAATTCTTATATATACTGTTTGTATTGTGTGTCTATCAATACTTATATATTCTGTTTGTATTGTATGTCTATCAATTCTTATATATTATATACTGTTTGTATTGTGTGTCTATCAATACTTATATATTCTGTTTGTATTGTGTGTCAATAAATTCTTATATATTCTGTTTGAATTGTGTGTCTATAAATTATTTTATAAACTGTTTGTATTGTATGTCTATAAATTCTTATATATTCTGTTTGTAATGTGTGTCTATAAATTATTATGTATTCTGTTTGTATTGTGTGTCTATCAATTATTATATATTCTTTTTGTATTGTGTGTCTATCAATTATTATATATTCTGTTTGTACTGTGTGTCTATAAATTCTTATATATTCTGTTTGTATTGTGTCTATCAATTAATAATATATTCATTTTGTATTGTGTGTCTATCAATTCTTATATATTCTGTTTGTATTGTGTGTCTATCAATACAAACAGAATATATAAGAATTTATAGACACACAATACCAAACAGAATATATAAGAATTTATAGACATACAATTCATACAGTATAAATAATAATTTATAGACATACAATACAAACAGTTTATAAAATAATTTATAGACACAGAATTCAAACAGAATATATAAGAATTTATAGACATACAATACAAACAATATATATAAGAATTTATAGACATACAATACAAACAGTTTATAGAATTGATAGACATACAATACATACAATATATGTAAGAATAGATAGACATACAATACAAACAGTTTATAAAATAATTTATAGACACACAGTTCAAACAGAATATATAAGAATTTATAGACATAAAATACAAAAAATATATATAAGAATTTATAGACATAAAATACAAAAAATATATATAAGAATTTATAGACACACAATACCAAACAGAATATATAAGAATTTATAGACATACAATACAAACAATATATATAAGAATTTATAGACATACAATACATACAGTATATGTAAGAATTGATAGACATACAGTACATACAGTATATGTAAGAATTGATAGATATACAATACATACAGTATATGTATGTATTGTATATCTATCAATTTTTACATATAATGTATGTATTGTATGTCTATAAATTATTATATATTCTTTTTGTATTGTGTGTCTATAAATTATTAAATATTCTTTTTGTATTGTGTGTCTATAAATTCTTATATATATTGTTTGTATTGTATGTCTATCAATTCTTATATATTCTGTTTGTATTGTATGTCTATAAATTTTTATATATTCTGTTTGTATTGGGTGTCTATAAATTATTATATATTCTTTTTGTATTGTGTGTCTATCAATACAAACAGAATATATAATAATTTATAGACACCCAATACAAACAGAATATATAAAAATTTATAGACATACAATACATACATTATATGTAAAAATTGATAGATATACAATACATACATATACTGTATGTATTGTATGTCTATCAATTCTTATATATACTGTTTGTATATATATTCTGTTTGTATTGTGTCTATCAATTAACAATATATTCATTTTGTATTGTGTGTCTATCAATACAAACAGAATATATAAAAATTTATAGACATACAATACATACATTATATGTAAAAATTGATAGATATACAATACATACATATACTGTATGTATTGTATGTCTATAAATTATTATTTATACTGTATGAATTGTATGTCTATAAATTCTTATATATATTTTTTGTATTTTATGTCTATAAATTCTTATATATATTGTTTGTATTGTATGTCTATAAATTCTTATATATATTGTTTGTATTGTATGTCTATCTATTCTTACATATATTGTATGTATTGTATGTCTATCAATTCTTATATATTCTGTTTGAACTGTGTGTCTATAAATTATTTTATAAACTGTTTGTATTGTATGTCTATAAATTCTTATATATTCTGTTTGTATTGTGTCTATCAATTAATAATATATTCATTTTGTATTGTGTGTCTATCAATTCTTATATATACTGTTTGTATTGTGTGTCTATCAATTATTATATATTCTGCTTGTATTGTGTGTCTATAAATTCTTATATATTCTGTTTGTATTGTGTGTCTATCAATTCTTACATATACTGTATGTATTGTATGTCTATAAATTATTATTTATACTGTATGAATTGTATGTCTATAAATTCTTATATATATTGTTTGTATTGTATGTCTATAAATTCTTATATATATTGTATGTATTGTATGTCTATCAATTCTTATATATACTGTATGTATTGTATGTCTATATATTATTATTTATACTGTATGTATTGTATGTCTATAAATTATTATAGACATACAATACATACAGTATATATAAGAATTGATAGACATACAATACAAACAGTTTATAAAATAATTTATAGACACACAATTCAAACAGAATATATAATAATTGTATGTCTATAAATTATTATTTATACTGTATGAATTGTATGTCTATAAATTCTTATATATATTGTTTGTATTGTATTTCTATCAATTCTTACATATACTGTATGTATTGTATGTCTATAAATTATTATTTAAACTGTATGAATTGTATGTCTATAAATTATTATATATTCTGTTTGTATTGTATGTATATCAATTCTTATATATTCTGTTTGTATTGTATGTCTATAAATTCTTATATATTCTGTTTGAATTGTGTGTCTATAAATTATTTTATATACCGTTTGTATTGTGTGTCTATAAATTATTTTATATACCGTTTGTATTGTGTGTCTATAAATTATTTTATATACCGTTTGTATTGTGTGTCTATAAATTCTGATATATTCTGTTTGTATTGTATGTCTATCAATTCTTATATATACTGTATGTATTGTATGTCTATATATTATTATTTATACTGTATGAATTGTATGTCTATCAATTCTTACATATAATGTATGTATTGTATGTCTATAAATTATTATATATTCTGTTTGTATTGTATGTCTATCTATTCTTACATATACTGTATGTATTGTATGTCTATCAATTCTTACATATACTGTATGTATTGTATATCTATCAATTTTTACATATATACTGTATGTATTGTATGTCTATCAATTCTTACATATACTGTATGTATTGTATGTCTATCAATTTTTACATATACTGTATGTATTGTATGTCTATCAATTTTTACATATATACTGTATGTATTGTATGTCTATCAATTCTTACATATACTGTATGTATTGTATGTCTATCAATTCTTACATATACTGTATGTATTGTATGTCTATCAATTCTTACATATACTGTATGTATTGTATGTCTATCAATTCTTACATATACTGTATGTATTGTATGTCTATCAATTCTTACATATACTGTATGTATTGTATGTCTATCAATTCTTACATATACTGTATGTATTGTATGTCTATCAATTCTTACATATACTGTATGTATTGTATGTCTATCAATTCTTACATATACTGTATGTATTGTATGTCTATCAATTCTTACATATACTGTATGTATTGTATGTCTATCAATTCTTACATATACTGTATGTATTGTATGTCTATCAATTCTTACATATACTGTATGTATTGTATGTCTATCAATTCTTACATATACTGTATGTATTGTATGTCTATCAATTCTTACATATACTGTATGTATTGTATGTCTATCAATTCTTACATATACTGTATGTATTGTATGTCTATCAATTCTTACATATACTGTATGTATTGTATGTCTATCAATTCTTACATATACTGTATGTATTGTATGTCTATCAATTCTTACATATACTGTATGTATTGTATGTCTATCAATTCTTACATATACTGTATGTATTGTATGTCTATCAATTCTTACATATACTGTATGTATTGTATGTCTATCAATTCTTACATATACTGTATGTATTGTATGTCTATCAATTCTTACATATACTGTATGTATTGTATGTCTATCAATTCTTACATATACTGTATGTATTGTATGTCTATCAATTCTTACATATACTGTATGTATTGTATGTCTATCAATTCTTACATATACTGTATGTATTGTATGTCTATCAATTCTTACATATACTGTATGTATTGTATGTCTATCAATTCTTACATATACTGTATGTATTGTATGTCTATCAATTCTTACATATACTGTATGTATTGTATGTCTATCAATTCTTACATATACTGTATGTATTGTATGTCTATCAATTCTTACATATACTGTATGTATTGTATGTCTATCAATTCTTACATATACTGTATGTATTGTATGTCTATCAATTCTTACATATACTGTATGTATTGTATGTCTATCAATTCTTACATATACTGTATGTATTGTATGTCTATCAATTCTTACATATACTGTATGTATTGTATGTCTATCAATTCTTACATATACTGTATGTATTGTATGTCTATCAATTCTTACATATACTGTATGTATTGTATGTCTATCAATTCTTACATATACTGTATGTATTGTATGTCTATCAATTCTTACATATACTGTATGTATTGTGTGTCTATCAATTCTTACATATATACTGTATGTATTGTATGTCTATCAATTTTTACATATATACTGTATGTATTGTGTGTCTATCAATTCTTACATATATACTGTATGTATTGTATGTCTATCAATTCTTACATATACTGCATGTATTGTATGTCTATCAATTCTTACATATACTGTATGTATTGTATGTCTATCAATTCTTAAATATACTGTATGTATTGTATGTCTATTAATTCTTACATATACTGCATGTATTGTATGTCTATCAATTTTTACATATATACTGTATGTATTGTATGTCTATCAATTCTTACATATACTGTATGTATTGTATGTCTATCAATTCTTAAATATACTGTATGTATTGCATGTCTATCAATTCTTATGTGTATGTTTTTTATGTCTATCAATTCTTATATATACTGTGTATGTATTGTATATGTATCTATCAAATATATATACTGTTATGTATTGTGTGTTTATTGAATTCATATTCATATATATACTGTATGTATAGTGTGTTTATCAATTACTACTAAGTACATATAAACTTCTTTTTTTTAATTTAATTTTTCAAGATTTTCAGAACATGTACATGAGAGAGAGAGAGAGAGAGAGAGAGAGAGAGAGAGAGAGAGAGAGAGTGCCAAATTTGAGAAGATAATAAATAAAAAAATAACTGCTGTGAGTATTTGTCAATATTTTGTTTTTACATATAAACTGTATGTCAATTAATATTGAAGATACATTTGACGACAAGTCATGTAAACAACGCATTGAGTGATAAGTAAATTGAAATGTGATTATTTGTACTGACATGTCAGTGTATGACAAGGTCCCTTAAAAATGTACTTTAAATATTTTTATTTCTGTTTTTATTGAATTGTACCTGGCTGATCTGTATCACTCACTGGTATAGCCCTGATAGTTGTTTCAATTTGAAAATATAGGGGCCCAAAAGCCTCAAAGCTCAAATGATTACAAACAAAAATCGTCTCAACCAATCAGAGGCCGCAGTGCCGTCTTGTATTTTGGGATCAGGACAAAAATTGAAAACATTCTTTTAGGATCTCATAAAGAACATCTGTACTAAATTTGATGTTAAACGGTGCAGTCATTCTTGAGAAGAAGTTGATCGACATGAAAAGTAAGAACCCTTCAGGGTTCTCCCCAGTCAATTTAGCTGCTATGGAATGAAAATCCGGATTTGTTATTTTTTTTAAAGAAGAACGACCCAAGTAAATAGGCTGTTGTAGTGTTCAGTCTCATGAATAATTCTTTGGAAAGAAAATTTTGTCCTGTGGTCATGTAAGTTTGAATAAAAAGGGAGTTTATTTCTGTGCCCATTTGCCCCGTTCTTATCTCGGAAATGAATATGCCATGGTCTCTTACAATGTATATATAAAATGCCAAGGTGCAGATATAGACTGGCTCATTTGAACATTGGCATGTGTACAACTCATTTATGATGATAAATAATTACTGTACATGTATGTTTGATTTGATCAGTTTCAACAAGGACTTGGATAAAATCTTATTCCTTGGTTTCAAAGTGGGATAAGAAATTGCCCAAAAATATCCCACTCTCGAGGGGCCCCTTTGTCACTGCTTGTGTTTATAAATGATTCTGCCTTGTTTTGAACTCGTCACACGATGTTACCAGTGCTACATTTAATGGGACTTTCCTGTACAAATTGAATGGTCAAACTGGACATTTGGAATAGACTTTGAAATTGGGGACAGAAGGGAAACATAATTGGCAGTGCAGATTCCACTTACACCCAAAAACGGATTGTTTTAGACGGTATGTCCCTTTATTTCCTAAAAGTGAACAAAATGGTGGTAAGGTGATCAATACAAATCAGAATAGGGATAACTCTACAAGGTTTCGAAATTTGAGTCATATTAAATATTATAATAATTAATAATATTGCAAAAAGGATCTGTTTTAATGCTACAGAGTATTGCCTGTAAAACTCAGTTTGTGACAGTATATCTTCTTACCCTTGACAAGTGTATCCACACTTTTCCTGGAGCGAAATTTCCTTGTCTCACCCTAGGGTTGAGACAGGGGGATTTCCCTTTTTCATAACAATTGTATAACGTCATGTCAACAATGTCAACCCTGAATTTACTTACCGTACTTACCAACCTGAAGAAAATGTTAAGAAAAAACCCTAAATTTACTTACCGTACTTACCAACCTGAAGAAAATGTTAAGAAAAAACCCTAAATTTACTTACCGTACTTACCAACCTGAAGAAAATGTTAAGAAAAAACCCTAAATTTACTTACCGTACTTACCAACCTGAAGAAAATGTTAAGAAAAAACCCTAAATTTACTTACCGTACTTACCAACCTGAAGAAAATGTTAAGAAAAAACCCTAAATTTACTTACCGTACTTACCAACCTGAAGAAAATGTTAAGAAAAAACCCTAAATTTACTTACCGTACTTACCAACCTGAAGAAAATGTTAAGAAAAAACCCTAAATTTACTTACCGTACTTACCAACCTGAAGAAAATGTTTAGAAAAAACCCTGAATTTAGCCTGTAACGTTACATTACATTTTGTATATGATACAAAATAAGGAAACAGGGAAAGAGAATCATTCACCCCTTTGTGGAGAGATTGGGAATCTCAACCACTGGGAAAGATTCTTAAGCTGCTAAGCACTTGACAAAGCCTCATGTTAGACAACTTAAGAATCTTCCCCCTTGTGTCGAGATTCCCCAATCTCACCCCCAAGGGGGCGAGAGATTCTAATAATCCTGCCATCAATCTCAAACCACTGTAAGGCTATCACCTCAACTATAGTGTTTAAGACCTATAAACACTCGTTTATCATTTATCTCTGGGCTGTCCCTCTGTAAAACAATTGTATGTCATCTGTACCCTCGGTAAAAGTATTGATTACTGCATCAAATATAATGCTAATTGTTTTTAAGTGATATAAGATAAAGAGTGTATCTAAAGACACATACCAGGATGATGCAATTATTGGAAAAAGGATTGTCATTGATTTTTTTTCACACAAACATTCCAATTCCAAATTTAAGTTTTCTTTTCATGTACATATATATAATACAAAGCAAATCGATAAAGAATTAGAAATGTTGTATGTTTTATGAAACTATTATGTACAATATACAGACAGTGTTCTTAGGCTGTTTTTGCAGCATGGCACCATGCATGCTCCTATAATTTCTTGCCATGCTGCTATCCTAGATCTTCTCTGCTATATATTCATAGTAAATCTAAAGTTACCATGCTGCTTTGATTTTACATAGAGTGCTGTTTTAACATAAATATTAAAATACCATGCTTCTTTCAAAACATTCTGGGGAGAACACTGACAGAGGAACATCTAACTGTTACCCTGGCTATACTGTCTACAAAAAATACATCTGCATATATATATAAGTTCTAGAAATGCAAAAGCTATATGATTGCCAATGCAACTAGGCTTTGTCTTTGTAATTCTTGTAGTAAAACCTTTCTCTTTTTGTAATTATAAGCATTGTAAAAAAATATGACTTGACAAGTTTTAATGGAAACAAATTTATGCTCTTGAGTGTTGAAAACTAGATTTGCTTTAATCAACTGTTTGGTGAGCACATTAATGTTTTCCAAATTAAACTTGTGTGATGGGATGACTTCCAATATTTTATAGAACATTAAAAGTAATATTTCAAATAAGATCCTAGGAATAGGACAAGTCTCTTCAACCAAATTAATTGTAGGATATGTGTATCCAAATAGGGTTGATATCAATCCCTTAGTTCTAGAAAAGAATTTGCTTAAATAACATATATGGCCAAATTATCCCTTTCGCCTTACACCTCCTTTGGGTGGTAAGCCCTACCATTTGTAATCTTTTAGCAAATATATTTCAATTGACCATGATTGTATGGACCTTGCTGAATTTAAGCTCCTGATCACTTTATCTTTATTCTAAATAAAACAATGATAAACGCACTGAATTTCTGGGAATACATTAATAACAATATTAAATATTATGCAGCAATATTTCCTTAAATATTTCAATATGAAATTTACTTGCTATAACCTGCCATATTGGTCATCTGCCTGACTCAGTGGGTTTCCTCCAGGTGCTCTGGTTACCTGCCATATTAAGAAACTGAGCTATTGTGCACTTCACAAGAGTGATCAATATAACTCTTCAAAGGCCTTATGCTTGATCACGAGTTATCATAGCCCTTCGTCTGGTTAGTTATACCCAGCACCATACAGGGCAAATTACAGGGAATGAGTTATCATAGCCCCTCGTCTGGTTAGTTATCCCCAGCACCATACAGGGCAAATTACAGGGAATGAGTGATCATAGCCCCTCGTCTGGTTAGTTATACCCAGCACCATACAAGGCAAATTACAGGGAATGAGTTATCATAGCCCCTCGTCTGGTTAGTTATACCCAACAGTATAGAGGGCAAATTACAGGGAATGGGTTATCATAGCCCCTCGACTGGTTAGTTATACCCAGCAGTATACAGGGCAAATTACAGGGAATGGGTTAGCATAGCCCCTCGTCTGGAAAGTTATACCCAGCACCATACAGGGCAAATTACAGGGAATGAGTTATCATAGCCTCTCGTCTGGTAGGTTATACCCAGCAGTATACAGGGCAAATTACAGAGAATGGGTTAGCATAGCCCCTCGTCTGGTTAGTTATACCCAGCAGCATACAGGGCAAATTACAGAGAATGGGTTATCATAGCCCCTCGTCTGGTTAGTTATATACCCAGCAGCATACAGGGCAAATTACAGGGAATGATCGAGTTATCATAGCCCCTCGTCTGGTTAGTTATACCCAGCACCATACAGGGCAAATTACAGGGAATGAGTTATCATAGCCTCTCGTCTGGTTAGTTATACCCAGCAGCATACAGGTCAAATTACAGGAATGAGTTATCATAGCCCCTCATCTGGTTAGTTATACCCAGCACCATACAGGGCAAATTACAGGGAATGAGTTATCATAGCCCCTCGTCTGGTTATTTATACCCAGCAGCATTAACAGGGCAAATTCCAGGGAATTGGTTATCATAGCCCCTCGTCTGGTTATTTATACCCAGCAGCATACAGGTCAAATTACAGGAATGAGTTATCATAGACCCTCATCTGGTTAGTTATACCCAGCACCATACAGGGTAAATTACAGGGAATGAGTTATCATAGCCTCTCGTCTGGATAGTTATACCCAACAGTATACAGGGCAAATTACAGGGAATGAGTTATCATAGCCTCTCGTCCGGTTAGTTATACCCAGCAGCATACAGGTCAAATTACAGGAATGAGTTATCATAGCCCCTCATCTGGTTAGTTATACCCAACAGTATAGAGGGCAAATTACAGGGAATGGGTTATCATAGCCTCTCGTCTGGTTAGTTATACCCAGCAGCATACAGGTCAAAATACAGGAATGAGTTATCATAGCCCCTCATCTGGTTAGTTATACCCAGCAGCATACAGGGCAAATTATAGGGAATGAGTTATCATAGCCCCTCATCTGGTTAGTTATACCCAACAGTATAGAGGGCAAATTACAGGGAATGGGTTATCATAGCCCCTCGTCTGGTTAGTTATCCCCAGCACCATACAGGGCAAATTACAGGGAATGAGTTATCTTAGCCCCTCGTCTGGTTAGTTATACCCAGCAGAATACAGGGCAAATTACAGGGAATGAGATATCATAGCCTCTCGTCTGGTTAGTTATACCCAACAGTATAGAGGGAGGGAATGAGTTATCATAGCCTCTCGTCTGGTTAGTTATAGCCAACAGTATAGAGGGCAAATTACAGGAATGAGTTATAGTTATCATAGCCTCTCGTCTGGTTAGTTATACCCAGCAGCATACAGGTCAAAATACAGGAATGAGTTATCATAGCCCCTCATCTGGTTAGTTATACCCAGCAGCATACAGGGCAAATTATAGGGAATGAGTTATCATAGCCCCTCATCTGGTTAGTTATACCCAACAGTATAGAGGGCAAATTACAGGGAATGAGTTATCATAGCCCCTCATCTGGTTAGTTATACCCAGGACCATACAGGGCAAATTACAGGGAATGAGTTATCTTAGCCCCTCGTCTGGTTAGTTATACCCAGCAGAATACAGGGCAAATTACAGAGTTATCATATCCCCTCGTCTGGTTAGTTATACCCAGCACCATACAGGCCAAATTACAGGGAATGAGTTATCATAGCCCCTCATCTGGTTAGTTATACCCAGCAGCATACAGGCCAAATTCCAGGAATGAGTTATCATAGCCCCTCATCTGGTTAGTTATACCCAACAGTATAGAGGGCAAATTACAGGGAATGAGTTATCATAGCCCCTCGTCTGGTTATTTATACCCAGCAGCATTAACAGGACAAATTCCAGGGAATTGGTTATCATAGCCCCTCGTCTGGTTATTTATACCCAGCAGCATTAACAGGACAAATTCCAGGGAATTGGTTATCATAGCCCCTCGTCTGTTTATTTATACCCAGCAGCATACAGGCCAAATTACAGGAATGTCTGGTTAGTTATACCCAGCAGAATACAGGGCAAATTACAGGGAATGATTTATCATAGCCTCTCGTCTGGTTAGTTATACCCAGCAGCATACAGGGCAAATTACAGGGAATCATCGAGTTATCATAGCCCCTCGTCTGGTTATTTATACCCAGCAGCATTAACAGGGCAAATTACAGGGAATGGATTATCATAGCCCCTCGTCTGGTTAGTTATACCCAGCAGCATACAGGCCAAATTCCAGGAATGAGTTATCATAGCCCCTCATCTGGTTAGTTATACCCAGCACCATACAGGGTAAATTACAGGGAATGAGTTATCATAGCCTCTCGTCTGGTTAGTTATACCCAGCACCATACAGGGTAAATTACAGGGAATGAGTTATCATAGCCTCTCGTCTGGTTAGTTATACCCAACAGTATAGAGGGCAAATTACAGGAATGAGTTATCATAGCCCCTCGTCTGGTTAGTTATACCCAGCACCATACAGGGCAAATTACAGGGAATGGGTTATCATAGCCCCTAGACTGGTTAGTTATACCCAGCAGCATACAGGCCAAATTACAGGAATGAGTTATCATAGCCCCTCATCTGGTAAGTTATACCCAGCAGCATACAGGCCAAATTATAGGGATTGGGTTATCATAGCCCCTCGTCTGGTTAGTTATACCCAGCAGTATACAAGGCAAATTACAGGGAATGGGTTATACTGTGTACCTGACTAGAATCTTCAAAACTGACCCTTGGCCTTTACCTGTACATAATTTTGTAAGCTACATATATAACATATTGTACTATGTATTCCACTGTAAAATGCATGATGTATCATGTACAATGTATATAATCCATATGTAGAGGTCTTTTTTATGGACGAAAATGGGCCAGTTCCCCTCTACAATTTTGACATTATTTTCCCCTATTTCAGTTTAAATTTCACCCCCATTCGTAACTGCATCATTTACTTGCATCCTAGATAGATGCATCGGCAATAAATACATTCCGGGTGTAACAATGCTGTAAATATATTCACCCAAGGTTTTCAAGATTAATCAGAATATACATAGTTAGAAAACATGCCACCACAACTTTGTACACAGGATTATATATATACTGTAACTTAAAGGGGCTGGTCGGGGAAAAAAATACAAAATAAATGGGTCTAAATATGTTCTCTGGCCTTCCAAAAGTTATACCACGGCAATATGATGGTCGAGTTCTGCTTGCAATGTCCAATTTTGACCACTGAAATCTCGGGGAAGCCCCGCGTAAATTTAGCGCAGATCTATTTATATATGTCACGTGGAGGTTTCGAAAGTGAGGCAGTGAAGATAACAACAATAGCATGCTGTCTATCAGCCATGTCGGACTCAACTAGCGGACAAGACAGCTATACTATACGTAAATAATTGTTTTCAAAGGTCATTTATGATGCAAGTGTAGTATTCCTACCTATATGCTGTTGTTATATATAACGGTATTGATACCTCGTGTCTGTCATGACTTTTGCATGCATCTTTTTCTTTCGCCACGATGTTTACATTTGGCCTTGTTGATGACGCGCATGCGGTAAAATTACATCATTGATCTGGGTCAATTGAGAGTTTTAGACTGTCAGGTGACAATTTATGATTTCTTTAATATAATTATAATTTTTACTCTTAGGGAGTGAATTTCAGCAAAATCTGAATCGGTATGTTTCATAAGAAGGGATTTTAAACAGGTGTACATATGCCGTTTTAGCAAATATGACATTTTTCCTCGACCAGCCCCTTTTTTAAGCCTATAACAATGGATAGAATTAAAGTCACTAATGTGACCAGAGTGGCTGATTCTTTATGTTTAAAAATAGTACATTTCACCTAATATCACATCGCTTAATGTCATTATTCGGTTATTATCAGCTTTTTTTGATGCACCGTTTTTCCTGCTATATAATCTATGCAATTCAAATTTTCTATTATCACTTGATTTTATGTTGATTTCTCTTAATATCACTTTATTTTGGCCACTGTCACAAAAAAATTACAGGTAAATGATGGTAATGATTCATAATAAATGCCCCGGGGACCTTAATGCTGTCACCCCATGGACGTGTTATGTAAACAACGCCTCGGCCTAACAGGGTATTTTTTACACCTGGCTGACTGTTAAACAATAGGTTACACTAGCTGGCTGACTGTTAAACAATAGGTTGACTTACATGATAATCACCTGTGGTTGGGGGAGCTAGGACTAACATCTGTAAACTTTTCTAATGCCAAGTGTGATGTAATCTTTCAACTAAATATAACATGTGTACTATCTTCGATTACACATTTGCAGCAAATATCTTAAGAAATTAAACTATAAAAAGATGTTACTAGCGAAAGAACAGTATATATATCAAGATGAAGGTAAATATTTACCAAGTCTCATGTTTACAATTGAATTTGATGCAAAATACCAGCCAAACACTTGTATGCCTACATCACTATGTATGACATGACCTAGTTGTGACACATGCCTATAGTACATGGAGATGAAGTTTTGTAAGATAAACAAAAGAGACATTCAAGAAGCTAGTAAAATAAAATTGTTGGTGGTTACTTGTCACAAAAGAAGTTGTAGATACTGAAAAGGAACACCTATATATTCCCCTCCTTATTATGTTTAATTATGTCAGCTATGTATATATATATATATTAAAGTATGTACCTGTAATAATGCCAGACAGTAGTGATTGTTGTAAATATCAGGAACATTAATGACAGCTTGACAGAAGAGAGGGCAATGTTATCATTTTTTATTCTATTATCATGAACCCTTCTGTAGATTGGAAAAAGCATTTAATACGGAGCACCAATCTACATAGTGTGCAAGCTTGGACACTGGTACGTGTAGGTGGGGGAATGTTGATTCAGCAGGTTCTAGTGCTAGTTCTTTTTTTTTTTATTTGTTTATTTTCAAAGTATTTTTCACATTACAGTAACATATACATTTCATTATACATAATGAATTCCACTTTCACACATACTTTCATACTAATTAATGTTTTTGTAAGTGGTATTTTATTTTATTGTAATGTTATATTAGGAAGGAAGGAAAATCAGAAAAGAGAAAAACAAAGAAAACAAAGAAATAGAGGAAATAAAGATAGGTAAATGGACAGAAAGAAAGACAGACAGACAGACAGACAGACAGACGGAAAGATAGGCAGACAAGAGGAGAAGTACCAGTATTAAACAAACCAATTTAAACGATAGAAGTCTGGTAATATATAGGTGTCAGTAGCTAAGTAATTAAGATAATACATTGAATGTTTAAATTTTGTCTCTTTTTTTTTCAAATAAATTAAAATTAGATCAAACATATAAACAATCGGCAAAAAGTAGATCTAGGAAATATCAATAAGCCTTTTCCATTTTTTCCACTCATTCTGGAAGTTAATGAGATATATTTCGTCTTTACTATTTGCAATATATTTTTGAATATTGTAATGTTCTTTAATTGAACTTTTAATTCCTTGTATAGATAAAGGCACTTTAAGACATCTTGCCTTGTATATATACTGTTTTATTATTAAAATAATACTATTGTCACTTTTATTAAGTCCGTTATAGTTATAAAAACCAAAAAGAAATGTTTGTTTATTATAATCAAATGGAATAATCAATGCATCTAATAAGAACTCAAAATTTTGTAAAAGATTTTGTACTTTGTCACATTCCCATAATACATGCTCTATTGTCTCTATTTCTAGTTTACACAGTTCACAGTAAGGGCTATCTACTATTCCTGCCTTAAACAAATATGCATTAGTTGTCAAAATGTGCTGATTAATTCTGTACTGAAACCACTGTAATTTGGTATTTTTCGTAATTCTAAATGGCATAATATATATTTTTTTCCAAACTTCATCATCAAATTGAAATATATCATCCCATTTTTTTTTACCTGTTGAAATAGTATCATTTTTACAAAATAAGCTATAAAAATCTCTTATCCCCTTTTTGTTTTTCAAAAACATTTCTATATTAATTGGTAAAAATGGATAGTTAACCTCTACATTTGACATATCTTGTTGTATAATATACTCTCTAATGGCAGTAATTAGACCCTGGTATCGCAAAAAGTTTGTATTAATATCATAAATCTGTTTGAATTCTTGAAATGTGTAAAAAGCATTGGTATTTCTGTCTCTGATTAGATCATCAATTACAATTATTCCTTTATTGTACCATTCCCTGTAAAATATACTTCTATTTTCTATTGAAATATTTTTATTATACCAGATGGGCATTTTGAAATTACTGCTAGGGGACTTATATTTTTCAATAATTTTTCTCCATGCCCTAAATACATCAATCCAAAATAGATTTTTAGTTTTATTTTGACATTTTGAAATATAATCAGTTCCACAATTTGCCAGAATGTTTTTATCACAATATAATTTTAAGATCACTTGCCATTTACCAGAATTCATATATAACCTCCTAACCCACGTTAATTTTAACGAGTCAATAAACGACTGTACATGTAACATTTTAAGACCCCCTTTTACATAATCTTTAACAATGACATCTCTCTTAGCTTTATCTATTTTACTATTCCACAGAAAATTAAAAAGCTCTATATTTAATTTTTTAAGAAAACAATCATCTGGATTTGGTAAAGAGATAAAAAGGTGGTTGAATTGTGAAATTAATAATGATTTTATGATATGTATCCTACCAATAGGAGTCAACAATCTTCTTTTCCAGGTTTTAATCAAAGTTTTGAGTTTTACAAATTTCTTATCGTAATTCAATTTTGTTATCCTATGTAAATCTACATCAAACTCAATACCTAAAAGTGTAAATTTCCTATCCCCCCACTGCAAATTCAATTCAGGATAAAGAATTTCATCACTGTATTTTTTACTACCTATCCAAATAACATGTGTCTTTTCTATGTTTATTTTGAGTCCAGAAATATTTGCAAAACTTTTCAATTCTTTAATTGCCTCTTTTAATGAAATTTGTGTGCCATCTAAAATCAATGTAGTGTCATCAGCATACTGGGAAAGTAAAAGCGGGCAATTGTCAATATTAATACCATTTATATGTTTATTATTTCTCAGTCTTACAGCTAAAATTTCAGCGCATAATATGAATATATATGGAGCTTTTGGATCCCCTTGCCTGCAACCTCTTTTAATATCAAAAAAAGATGATAAATTTCCCCCTTGATTTATTGCAGACTTTGCGTTTGTATGAAAGACTTTTACCCATTTTTTTATGCCATTGCCAAATTTAAAATAATCAAGAACTTTTTCAATAAATTTCCAGGACACTGAGTCGAAAGCCTTTTCAAAATCTATAATTAACAACATTCCTGGTATATTATTTTCATCTGTATATTGCATGACATCATAAACTAACCTAGTATTCTCCCAAACATTACGACCCGAAATAAAACCTGTTTGATCTGTGTTTATTATACTATTTAAAACTGTTTTTATTCTCCCTGCTTTGACCCCGATGCAATCTTATATATAATATTCAGAAGAGAAATTGGTCGCCAATTTTTTAGAAACTGTCTTGGTTTATCCCCTTTAGGTATACATGTTATTATTCCCTGTCTTTGTGTAACTGACAATTGTCCATTAGCGTAACCAAAATTGATTGATCTCACTATAAAGTTATTCAGCTGTTTCCAGAAACATTTTAAAAATTCAACCGTAAAACCATCAGAACCAGGGCTTTTCCCATTTTTCATATTATTTAATGTATGTGATGCTTCTTTAAGAGTTATAATGCCCTCTAAACTATCAGATTCTATATTATTCAGTTTAGGAACATGAAAGTCATGTAAAAAGTTGTCTAAATTAACATCATCTATATTATCATCATTGGTATATAAAGACTCATAAAATAATTTAACTTCTTTAAGTATCTCATTTTGATTAGTTATTATATCCCCATTTTCTTTTTCTATTTTTGGAATTATTTTTGAGGTATAATTTCTGTTTTCGAGATTAAAAAAGTAGTTAGTTGGCTTTTCTCCCTCTTCAACCCATTTAGCTTTAGATCTAATAATGCTACCTCTTAGTTTATGTAATCTTATATTTTCTAATTCTTGTTTTTTCTCCTTTAATTTATCAAAATCAATATTTTCAACCGATTCTAAATGTTTTATAATATCTTTTAAATTGTTTTCTAAATGGTTCTGTTGTTTTTTCTTATGTGAAGCATATGAAATAGTTTTCCCTCTAATTTCTATTAATAACGTTTCAAAAAACAGCTGATCATCTATAACGAATTGGATCTCAGAGTCCAGAATATTGGATATATTGTGTGGATTATACACTGGAAGAGCATATTGGGTTTTAACGTCTAAAATAATTTTGTTTACAATTTCAAGATAGTCTAAATCATGCAATAAAGAATTGTTAAACTTCCATAGTCCTTTCCCCTTCTTAAATTCATTAAATTTTAATATAATAAATGGTATAGAATGGTCAGATCTGTATCCTGGCTCAATATTAGTTTTATTTACACTAGGTAGTAAGTTTTCAGAAATGAGAAAAAAATCTAAGCGGGCTTGCTTAATTGGATTACTTCTTCTCCATGTATATCTTTCATTATCAGGATTCTGTTCCCTATAAACATCAACCGTTCCTAACTCTTCAATTATTTGTAAGATATTTTCTCTAGCTTTTGGGTTATTGATATTTTTATAGCTTTAAATTGTTAAAATCTCCACATATTATAAAACATTCATTTTTAAAAGTATCTATTGATTCTACTATGTTGTCATAAAAAGATGGAGTATCTGAATTTGGCCCATAGATATTTATAAGTGTAATTTGTTTCCCTTCTATTTCTAAATCTAATGCTATGAAATTCCCAGTCAAATCCTTTTTAACCTTTAAAACCTTTACCTCAAAATTATTATTAAATAATATTGCAACACCCCTAGAATTTGACCTCAGAGAGTTAAAGTAACACTCATATCCCCACTCTGTCCTAATTATTCCTTCAATTTCTGGAGTAAAATGAGTTCTAGTTCTACCATATAGTGACCACCTTCAACTAATTGAAGTTTTTGTCACGAAGTTGGGTTTATGCAGCACAAATGACAGACTATATATATATTACATAATAATTAATAAATAATCACTTAGTTGAAGTTAAGAGAAGGAAAATTTAGTTCGAGGAGAGTCCGAGAGAGAGGTCCGAGCAAGCAAGTGATTGGGCAGCCCCCACCGACAAAGCTTGTTTGGAAAAGGGGTAAAAGAAGAGAAGTGGTGAATTAGTATGTAAAGTCTGTTGAAGTAGCTAATTACTCTGCATCTTCAATTTTATAGGTGTGCCTGGAAAGAGATGTTTTGAAAGAGTTGAAAGTGGGTGCATTAACGATGTCCGATGGTAATTTGTTCCAGTCTAGTATGGTACGAGGAAAAAATAATTGTTGTCTAATTAGTGTTTTCAAGTATTGCTGTTGGTATTGGACCTGATGGGAATTTCAAGGAATTCTTCTGGCTCGGTGCATCCTGTCAGTCGTGGATATGGCCACCCTGCCCCGATGTATTTTATAGAACATCTTTAGGCGTGCATCTTTCCTACGATCTGACAGGCTGCGCCAGCCAAGAGTACCTATTCCGAAAGCGATTTGACACATAACAGACTCCTCTCCTCTGGACCATTTCTATTTTGTTGATATTATTTTTTGTGTACGGATCTCAAACAGAGCAAGCATATTCTAAAGAGGGTCTTACCAAGGATTTGTAAGCCTGTTTTTTAAATGTTGTTGAGCTAATTTTTAGGTTTCTTCTGAGAAATCCTAGAGTAGAATTTGCCTTGTTGCAAATCTGATCTACATTAGAGTCCCATATCAAATCTGATCTGAGGGTTATACCTAGGTATTTCACAGAATTAACATGTTTTCTCCCAAAGGGCTAGTTTGTCCAGGTCAGACAGACAGACTGTAGGGTCCTTGCATCTTTCTCTGACGTAATTGTCAGATATACAATGGTATCATCCGCAAACAGTCTGACCGTAGAGTTCAAGCCAATTGGCATATCATTGATATAAAATAGGAACAGAGTGGATCTATATATGGCCTGTGTGGGACTAGGGAGGAAAATGACGTTTAAGGTCATGGGAGCTGGCCCGAGGTACACCCAGTGAATACCAATGTGGGGTCTGGGGAGAACAGGGACATGTTAAGGGGAGGACAGGGACCAGGGACATGTTAAGGGCTATCTCCAGTTTTCTTTGCTGCGGTAACGCCATTACCAACTATCAGGTGTTGTTCTTTTTATGTATAGGGAATCATCTAATAAATAAACAAACTGTAAAAAAAAACTTGCAAATAAACATGTAGGCTTTGAAGTTGGAATCCTTCTGCCAATCTGTGTACGTTAACGTTACAGTACAAATGTAGCACATCAATGGAAAGCCTGAGGCTTATAATGATGTTTTAACTGAAGACACAATTAAACTCTTCTAATTCAAATATTGGAATACTTCATCATGAAATTTTGGCAGAGAAGACACACTTGTCAGTCACTAAATGATTGACCAGCTTTCCTCTTTTTAAAGCTGTTCAGACTTTCAGGTTCACCACTTCAGCTGATGTGTTTTCCGATGATCTCGTGATATATGCTCACTGATAACTCAAAATGTTTATATTTTGATAATTTATTTTACCGTTATGACTTCATTTTATTAACAAAAGGAAAGTATGTCATCTTCAAAAATGTTGCAAATTGAACTGAAAATTCATTTCATTTTACGTCTGTTAAGGTCACACAAAAAATGGCATAAAATGTACTTACTTTGCAAACTGTTTCATTGACATCATAAAATCGGAATGTGATTCCCGACAGAAAGCAGAAGAGTAGTGAGAAAGCCGGTAATGACACGGTCACGTAGGCAATTCTCATGAAGTGTATTCGCAGCATGGTGCCATGAATATTTTCTCTCTTTTCAACTGTATCACTTCCCATGATGAGCGACGGTTTTCCTACTGTGATAAATGAATAACGAAAATCTGAATCCGTTTATCGGAGCTTGTTTGCCGAGATGACGACGGAAGTGTCCCTGTACACAGTAAATTGATTTTACAAATTCACTATGAATTAAGACGGAACAATATCAGTAGAAATTGTTTAAATTGTTTGTAACTTTTGTGAACAATTATCTTTTTATTTTTGGTCATGTGACTAATACTTTTTCTATTGAAAGATTGATTTATCACTCAAAACGCATTTTAGTAGACTATTTTTTTTCGTTTTAATTATACTAATCTGGAATTTATATGACCAAATTTCAACATGGCGACGAAGGTAACGTGCTTTGCTCAAAGTTCCCACATGGCTCATGTTTATTTCCTTGTTTGGCCGCTAAATGCATTGATTAATTCCCCTTTTGTGTTTTATGAATCTGGATCTCACATATTTTAGTAGACTAATAAGTACGCATAACACAGAACGATCCGCTAAGAATTATCAGCGACCAAACATTGATAATTTCCCAGTTACATATGAGCCAGTCAAGCGGCCTACAATACTGTACTGTAATAGTTTCTTTTCAAATGAGTCGTAGCTTATATACCAGGTCTTTGTAAATTCATTTAAACAATTGATCGATGAACTCAGATAATTTCATTCATAGTAATTTCATTATTACGAACTTGTTTTAGGACTGACAGCATACATTTCACAAGGAGGCACGAGTTACTCCCCTTGTACCTATATTTGTCTGCTATATTGAGAGACTCCCAACATAGTGCCAAATTAGGGACCGAAATCATGTTTAAATCTAATTTTGGACCAGATAAATATCTAACATTTGGCCAAAGAAATAAAATGATCACCATTACACACATCTTCACACAAACAACAAACAAAACTTGGAAGATACAAATGTAACGGGAAAGAAAATAGTGTGCTTCCAACGGGGATTGAGCCCTCAATCTCCAGGTTCCTAGTCGGACGCTCTACCACTGAGCTGAAGGGATATTCCCTCTAGCTCAAAGCTAGAAGGCGACAGTAATCCTATGTACAATTAACATCTGCCACACTATACTCCCCCTTTTTAAATGTGTTCATCCTCACACACCACAACCCAGGTTCTTACTCCCTGTCACCACAGAGAGGGCCACGGAGACCATTTGTAACAGAAAAGAGAAAAGTGTGCTTCCACCATAGATCGAACCTAGTCGGACACTTTACCACCTAGCTAAAACCAAGGGAGATTCCCTCTAGCTCGGAGCTAGAAGGCGATCGTAATCCTATGTACCATCAAAATCTGCTACACAAAAGTATACCAAGAGTAAGAAAATTGTTCATTAGATGAAGTTGAGGATGAGTGTCACTTATTATTCAAATGTCAATACTGTAAAATTAGAAGAGAAAAAATATTTGTTATCATCTCACAATATTGTGATAATTTTTCTAACCTTGAAATACTGCAATTCTTTCTACTATTTGTGATCTCATTAAGAGGTCAGTTTTATTTTTAAAAAAAACTTTTTGGGGTGTGTGAGGATTAAATGCTTTTCATTACAGCACAAGGACGTAATTAATTATAATTTATACCTTTTGCATCGTTCTTTGGTGCCTTCTGCAATGTGTATACTCTTTCGCACTCCTAATCATCTTTATATGTATGCTACAATATTTTTTGGACAACTCTTTTGTATCTCTATCTCTTGTCATGAATGCACAGCTGCTCTGCATTACAGCACAAGGAAGTATTTATTTTACACCTTTTGCATCGCCCCTTGGTGTTTTTTGCAGTGCGACTGTTGTTCCTGTTTTGAGAAATGTTGTCTAGAGTCATTTCATATAACTGAACTTTCCTTATTATTTCCCACAAAACAATGGTGGAATTGATAATGTTTCTCAAGTGTGTTGTTTAACTGGAAATATAGTGGTGGGGTTAAATACCACATGTTGTACATCAGTATCTTTTGTTAAAGATAATGAGGTGTATTTGCATTCCACATTTTTATATGCCTAGGGTTGTCACTGTGTAACAGGAGAGGAGAAAGGCTCGATCAACCAGACAGGGATTGGAACCCAGACCTCCAATCTCTTGAAGGACACTCCACCAACTGAGCCACCTGGTCGCTAGTTATCAACCCAGTCCAGCTCCACTACATACCTCCTTCTTTTTTCATAGTCTTCGCCTGCAAGGATATCACTCGTTACACTCGGTTTGGGTATTCCCTTGTGTAGCATTAGTTCACCCGATGGTTGAAAAAAGGTTTGGTTACAAGCACCACTGTAGCAAGACAAAGGAACTCCACAAACACTTAGATGGACGTTCAACCAATTGAGCAACCTGGTCGGAGGCAAACGACCAAGCCCAGTTCTGCTACATTCCACCCTCTTTATCCTAATTCTTTGCTCCCAAAGACAACACTATTTACAGCCAAGAGTTCCGTATCCCCTTGTCAGGCATTCACCTTGCACTTGAAACAAGCATTGGTCACATGCACCACTGTAACAGGAAAAAGAGAAAATATAATGGCCAGGCCGGGGTTCAAGCCTGGGACCCTTCAAACTCTAGACGGACACTCTACCAATTGAGCTACCTGGTTGCTGGCAATCGACCCAGTCCAGTTCTGCTACACCAGAAAGAATTTCTTTATCTATAGAAATGTTGATATGTGGAAAAGTCTTCCTCAAATGATTATTGGTCTTAAATTTCCTATTTATCAGCCACTACCAACATATATAGTCCTTTCTATGTGCCTTCAATGAATGATCATTGGGTTTTTTTCTTTTCATTTATGCAGGATGCAGACTTGGAAAAACCAAAAGACATAAAGTTTGACGGTGTGGTGGTGGACATCTGTTTCCATCCCAGTAAGGATGTGATCGCAGCTGGAGACATCGATGGAGAAGTTTCACTGTAGGTTTTATATGTATCACTTGTCCTTCTGATAAGGATTTAAGATGGAAATAGAAACACAACCACTTACGTAGCCAAAGTACAGTGAACTAAACCAGACACATATTATTTGGCTGGTTTGTAGAGAGTTCCAGATAGTAGAGAGTCTGCTTTAACATTTTTGTTCTGGATAAAATGAGAATTAAGGATACAAAGTGAAAACTACATTTTGTTCATGTATACAATGTATTTTTACTCTTGTTCATTATCAACAATATTAAGTGATTTCACTTCGCAGTATTGATAGAAAATGATAATGTTCCTAAGATAAATTAACATTTCATTTGAATTCAGAATTTGAGTCCAGATTAGCCAGAGTTTAACTACTCAACTACTCTAGATAAAGAAAATTTTCCAGGAATCAAAGTATTTGGCCAGTTTAGATAAAGATCTGTATTGGACAGAGTCTACGACTCTAGTTTATCCAGATTCCATTTTTGTGCTTCCCATCTCCGACTTAATTTTGAGCTAATAAAAACAAGCTAATAAGAAGTTCATCTCTTTTCTCCATTCATCTGGATGTTTGTAGCTAGGGAGGACTGTGTTAATTACAATTCTAGCTCCACTTTTTTATTCCAATACATTTTCCAACATTATGTTTTTTTCCTGTTAAATGTTTAATCACTCCATGTTGATTTTTTGGCAGCCAGAATCCAACTGTAGGTACTTCATTATGCCTACCATATCTTATGTTTCACCAATAATACCTCAATGAATAAGCTTTGCGTAATAAAAATGTTACCAGGTATATGTTATATGTATTTTGTGGACAGCAGCAATATTGATTCAGTTCTGTTAAGGTATTTGATGGTAGTCTTGTGTAAGTATTTTACTCAATGTCATTAATATTGATTTTGTATTATTCTTAATTTATTTGGAAGTACACTGCTATTATAATCTCTTTCTTCATGTTCTTTAACACATTTTCTATATCAGTTGAATCATGTGAGGCCAGGTTGTTTGTGCCATGGGAATGAAAGGAAGAGGAGGAAGGCAAATGTTGATGCCATCACAACTAATATGTACTACTTCTGTTATGTTACATGCAAAACTTACATAAACTGAAGGCTAAGATATTCATTTTTAATGTTCTTTGTTTAGACACTCCTACTCAGCTTCAAGAGAAAACAGTACACTGATGTCATTCAAGAACCACAAGAAAGCCTGTCGAGCCCTGAGGTTTTCTGCTAATGGCGAGGAGCTGTACACAGCCTCCAAGGACAAGTCCATACACGTTGTTGATATGAATACAGGGGCACTAAAGCGCAAGTTAAAAAAGGCACACGAGTAAGATCAATTGTAGATATTTTTGTACATTACATTTCTACTGAACCTTGAATCTATAAAGCTACTAAAGACTCTGAGAGATATTTTTTCCATAGACTTTCAAGTTGATGTATAAATAATACTAGACAAATTAGTTTGTGCGGGAACTAGTCCATTTATAGATACCTTCCATATTGGTTATTTTTTTCAGAAGTTTCTTATTAAATTAAATATGAAGTATATGTTGTATGTTGTAGCTATATATCTTGCCAGGATAACAACAAACAATAAGTGATGACAATGCATGCTTCAGGCACTCCATGGTATTAGACTTGCACAGGCCCAATATTTTAGAAATAATAAAAAAAACTATCAAAATTGCATTGAATGTAAATATAGGTGCTAAATCTGCAAAAACTTAGTGAAAACAAAAATTAAAATTTTTGCTTTTTAAAAGGAGTAAGAGTAAAATTAAATTGTTTTTCTAAAATATGTGGTAAAAAAACAAGTTAAGAAATTTTACTTCCATATCTAAATTTATAAGAATTGTACAAACATTCACAGTTTTTTGGTAGCACACACAGAAACTATTGTTTGAGTTTGTTCTGCATACGTTCAAACCAATTATCTGTAAGGTTGTCTATACAGTATGTTTGTATCGGGAGAAACCTCCTTCTGTTGTTTTAGGTCACCTATACACAGTATGTTTGTATCAGGAGAAAACTTCCTCTGATGTTTTAGGTCTCTTATATACGGTATGTTTGTAACAGGAGAAACCTTCCTCTGATGTTTAAGGTCTCCTATATACAGTATGTTTGTATCAGGAGAAACCTCTCTCTGATGTTTTAGGTCACCTATATACAGTATGTTTGTATCAGGAGAAACCTTCCTCTGTTGTTTTAGGTCACCTATATACAGTATGTTTGTATCAGGAGAAACCTTCCTCTGTTGTTTTAGGTCACCTATATACAGTATGTTTGTAACAGGAGAAACCTTCCTCTGATGTTTTAGGTCACCTATATGCAGTATGTTTGTATCAGGAGAAACCTCCCTCTGATGTTTTAGGTCTCCTATATACAGTATGTTTGTAACAGGAGAAACCTTCCTCTGATGTTTTAGGTCACCTATATGCAGTATGTTTGTATCAGGAGAAACCTCCCTCTGATGTTTTAGGTCCCTATATACAGTATGTTTGTATCAGGATAAACCTTCCTCTGATGTTTTAGGTCCCTATATACAGTATGTTTGTATCAGGAGAAACCTTTCTCTGATGTTTTAGGTCTCCTATATACAGTATGTTTGTATCAGGAGAAACCTTCCTCTGATGCTTTAGGTCACCCATATACAGTATGTTTGTAACAGGAGAAACCTTCCTCTGATGTTTTAGGTCCCTATATACAGTATGTTTGTATCAGGAGAAACCTTTCTCTGATGTTTTAGGTCTGCTATATACAGTATGCTTGTAACAGGAGAAAACTTCCTCTGATGTTTTAGGTCTGCTATATACAGTATGCTTGTAACAGGAGAAAACTTCCTCTGATGTTTTAGGTCTCCTATATACTGTATGTTTGTATCAGGAGAAACCTCCCTCTGATGTTTTAGGTCCCTATATACAGTATGTTTGTATCAGGAGAAACCTCCCTCTGATGTTTTAGGTCACCTATATACAGTATGTTTGTATCAGGAGAAAACTCCCTCTGATGTTTTAGGTCACCTATATACAGTATGTTTGTAACAGGAGAAAACTTCCTCTGATGTTTTAGTTCTCCTATATACAGTATGTTTGTAACAGGAGAAAACTTCCTCTGATGTTTTAGGTCTCCTATATACGGTATGTTTGTATCAGGAGAAACCTTCCTCTGATGCTTTAGGTCACCTATATACAGTATGTTTGTAACAGGAGAAAACTCCCTCTGATGTTTTAGGTCTCCTATATACAGTATGCTTGTAACAGGAGAAAACTTCCTAGCGACTGGGGATGATGACGGACATCTTAAGGTACGTGTTGTGTAAATCTACCTGGTGATAAAACATTGTAAGTTAATTGAAAGTGCCTCTCAAAAGTTGGTTTGTAGTTACTTCTATGTTATTAGTTGCAATATGCAGAGTTGTCATGTTAAAGGCAGCTAGCTACACATCAGAGCAGGTCTTATTTACCAGGGAAGAAATGATCACACAGAATGTGTTTCAATGTGTAATCTAGATATCCAAAACGTGGATCAAGATGACCTGAAAAAGTATGTTTACTAGGTGTTTCAGCTGATATGTGTGTTGTGAATATATAAATTTAACTGAACTGAAAATGGGTTTTTTTATGAGGAGTTCAAGGCCATAAACTGAATTTTCATCATATACTTATTTTCTTCTGAAAAAGCCAGTTATTTTTTGTTTGTTTCATAAATGTATTTGTACAATCTGTAAGACTAGCTTAAAGTCATTCAGGATAAATATTCATCAGTTGATAAAATATAATTGATATTTTTAAAACATGAAAATGATGCTTTTTGATAGGTGTGGGACTTGAGAACTAACAGGGCAGAAATGGAGGTAAAACACAACGAGGAATTCATCAGCGACATGGAGATAGATGATCAACATAAAATTCTCATCACAACCAGGTGATGAACAACTCTTGTTCCCCATCATTAGTACAGCTCCACCAAGTATTATGTTAAGTGTTTATAGTCTGCTTTGTCTGAAAAGTCTAAAACAGTCAAACTTTATACCTGCCAACAAAGCTTAAGGACATGGTAAGTCTGTTATCAATAGATAAATGGCAGTGATTGATTTCCTGTCTTTGTAGAGCAAGAAATTGAGTGATGTGTAAGCTTGCTGATGGTCCAATGTCTGTTTTAAGACACTGAATTTCTTCATTTTATGTAAATATTCTTTATTCTAGTAAAATTTATAATATATCCAGATTATCACCTGACCTTATCACACACCCTTCGCTCCCCACCAACTGAAAAATTGATTGATTCTTAAAAGGAATACACTACTTCGGCCAAAGGAGTAATCGAAATTCAACAGAAGAGATGGCCAGACAACATCAAATGGGGAGTCTAGGAAAATTTAATCAAGCTCACATGTTTCTGGGGGTGATGATTTGGAGTGAACTGTTACTGGGGGTGAGAATTGTTCCCAGAGGGACATGTTAATGAATTGTTACTAGGGGGGCTGAGTTAGAATTAATTGTTACTAGGGGTGGGGGGCTGAGTTAGAATTAATTGTTACTAGGGGTGGGGGGCTGAGTTAGAATTAATTGTTACTAGGGGTGGGGGGGAGGGGCTGAGTTAGAATGAATTATTACTAGGGGGCAAGTTAATGATGAGTTAAAATACAAAAAATATTAGGAGGGCAAGTTAATGATGATCAGAATAAATTGTTCTTAGGGGGAAAGTTAATGATGAGTTAAAATAAATAATCACTAGGAGGGCAAGTTAATGATGATTAGAATAAATTGTTCTTAGGGGGGGGAAAGTTAATGATGAGTTAAAATAAATAATTACTAGGAGGGCAAGTTAATGAAGAGTTAAAATAAATAATTACTATGATGGCAAGTTAATGATGAGTAAGAATGAATAATTACTAAGAGGGCAAGTTAATGATGAGGAGGAATAAATAATTGCTAGGAGGGCAAGTTAATGATGAGGAGGAATGAATAATTGCTAGGAGGGCAAGTTAATGATGAGTTAGAATAAATAATTGCTAGGAGGGCAAGTAAATGACGAGTTAGAATAAATAATTACTATGAGGGCAAGTAAATGATGAGTTAGAATAAATAATTGCTAGGAGGGCAAGTTAATGATGAGTAAGAATGAATAATTACTAAGAGGGCAAGTTAATGATGAGGAGGAATAAATAATTGCTAAGAGGGCAAGTTAATGATGAGGAGGAATGAATAATTGCTAGGAGGGCAAGTTAATGATGAGTTAGAATAAATAGTTGCTAGGAGGGCAAGTAAATGACGAGTTAGAATAAATAATTACTATGAGGGCAAGTAAATGATGTGTTGGAATAAATAATTGCTAGGAGGGCAAGTTAATGATGAGTTAGAATAAATAATTACTATGAGGGCAAGTTAATGAAGAGTTAGAATGAACTGTTATTAGGGTTGATGACAACTTTTAGGCAATGCTTTGATAAAAATCCACACCACTGATTCCTTTACAATGAAAATGTATTTATACCCTGTCTACTTTGTTCGCAAGGATATATAGGAATCTGTCTGTCCATGAACCTCGTAAGTGCAACTCCTCCAAAAATGTTAGTTGGATATTTTTGTTACTTGGCACAGTGAAAGTCCATCATATTTAGATGTTCACAAAGAAATGATTTTGCTGTTCAACTATATGTTCCTGTAGTTTACTTTAAATTTCTGCTCCAGAAACCTCGTAACTACAACTCCTCCCTATCTATTTGTTGGATATTTTAGTAACTTGGCACAGTGAAGGTCCATCATATGTAGAAGTGCATGAAGGAAGGGGTTTGTGATAAGGATATCATATCCCCTGCAAATAGAGTTTGAATACCTAGATAAAAAGATAAAATGAAGTGGGGTATATCTTTGTGAGCTAAGTACTCTCTGTCTCTCTAATACGTTTAGTATGAATAGGAGCATGATATGTATTTTACTGAATACTTATGATGATATCAACATTTCCGTTGTTCAGCCTCAGTTGAAGCGATCTGACTATGCTCTGTTTAATACCTGGTCATAGATTCAGATCTATAATTGCCTATTTATTGTTCTGGGATCTGCTTCTTGTCTGATCCTGTAAATTTCTTTCCCTCTTGGGCCTCAGTTTCATTCCAGTGTTTACTAATTATAAATCAGACAGCAAATTACCTTCAAGTTTCTCCAATACAATGTGTTGTGGTTCCTGCATCCAATTTTGTACGTGCATTCTGCAACTTGCTCTTTAAATGATTTATCCTTAGGGTGTACAAGGCTATTATAAAGCGTCTTGTGGGGCCTTAAGGCTGTGATATCATCCCTGGATGGTCTTGTGGAGCCTTAAGGCTGTGATATCATCCCTGGATGGTCTTGTGGGGCCTTAAGGCTGTGATATCATCCCTGAA
>NW_018408819.1:162362-164467 GCF_002113885.1 Mizuhopecten yessoensis | reverse complement strand
ATTTGACTCGGAGCTTCTGTCATTAGCACGCCTAAAGGTAAGGAGGAAGAGGATGGACATACAGTCAGAACTATTTGACTCAGAGCTTCTGTCATTAGCACGCCTAAAGGTAAGGAGAAAGAGGATGGACATACAGTCAGAACTATTTGACTCGGAGCTTCTGTCATTAGCTCACCTAACGGTAATGTGTGTGATGCAACAGAAGATCAAGTTTAAAAATAATCACACCAGGGGAACAAGGTTAAAAATTATCACAAAAGGGGAACAAGGTTAAAAATTATCACAACAGGAGTCCATTGTTAAAAGTTTTCACAACAGGGGTACCAGGTTAAAGTTAAGCATAACAGGTGTACTTCGTATAGTAGAATGACAAGATACGTGCCAGTTTGATAAATGTTGTTTGATAGATTTTTATGATCTGACAAAAGTTTCTTGTTGACAAATTTTAATTGTCTTACGTTTTGGTAAAAAGATATATCTAACACAGTTTTGTAATCTGTGAAGAGTTCTCTCTAACACAGAGTTTTGTGTTCCTGATTTTTTTTTTCTCCATCTATTTCTTTAATAACTTGCTTGTCTACAAACTTCAGGAAAAGGAGAAGATAGTATGTGGGACTGGAGAAGGTGTTCTCAACATTTTCAACTGGGGAGAATGGGGAAATATCAGTGACCGTTTCCCTGGCCATCCTATGTCGGTAGACTGTATGGTAGCTGTCACAGATAACATCTTATGTACGGGCTCCAGTGATGGTATTGTCAGGTAAGGCAGGACATATTTTCACTGTGGACTGCATGGCAGATGTTCATGTGATCACCATATAGTTACTCTTATAATGTTAAATTATGAACTACAAACCAACCTGATGTTGGTGATTCTGTATACCGGAAATTTTCGCCCAGTCAAACTTTTACCCCTCGCCAGTAAAAAACATATTCAGCCAGTATGGATTTCGCCCTTCATATTTAATTAATAGGTATATTCTGTTGTTTATGATTGTTGCCTGTCATGAAAAGTTCGCCCTGGCTACGGGTTTTAGGTATACAGTAAATGCAGTAAAACACAGTGATATAAAGTATTTGTCTACATACAAGTCTGACTTAAAAGATAGCAATAGTCTATTGCATGGATGTTCACAAGTAAATGTATACTTCTGCTCAATCAACTTGTGCTGTCTGCGACATCTGATAAAGACATTCCTTGAGCTTGGATAGAGAAATCATTGCAAAAGTGAGAATTTGGCTTTCCTGGGGGCAGAGGGGCCAGGGAAAATAGTGGAAATATATACAAACCTATATACTTATTTGGTTTGGATCATCTTCTGACAAAAGTGATTCAATATTGTGTCAAAGTGGGGTGAGCTATGCATAAGGGCAGAGAGATTGGCCCCAACAAGGGAAATCTTAGTAAATCTATAAGATATGATGCCTTGAGTATCAGTAATTTTAGCTTCAGTTGATTTGTAGTGCCCCTCTGCCATCATCATAGGATTCATCATATTGCGTAAATTAGTGTGGTCCACTTCGGGGTAAAGGGGTGCAGCATAATAAGGGATATAAAGGTTAATCTATATACGTGTACATGCTATTTCATAATTATAGATAAGGCTAATTTAACCTTATCTGACCTGGAAGATCCTTGCATCAGAACTTATAATATTTAGAGGGATTTATGATAGGAAGAAAGCTAAAGGGGCCCTGCATCAGAGTTGTGGGTGCCTAATAGTAATCACAGTGTCCTTCTGTCTGCATGTCTGTCTCTCCATCTGTCCACACTTTTTCTGGAGATTATCTCAGAAATCAAAAGACTAATCTGATGCACTATACTATTTAGATTTGCAAAAGGGGATTTATTTTTTTCTAAGATCAAGGCCAAATTCACAGTTACTTAAATAGACCATGTGGGTATGGTCCTATTTTTGGAATTCAAAAGTCGCGATTATCTCAGCAAATAAAAGACAAATCTTTTTGAAATTGACATACTGATACACTGTGATATGTAGATGTGCAGTTTAAAAAGCATGAAATTTGACATGGTGATACACTGTGATAAACTTGACATGGTGATACACTGTGATAAACTTGACATGGTGATACACTGTGATAAA